>NW_017298332.1:332331-334024 GCF_001594075.2 Trachymyrmex cornetzi
AACGATTACGGTATTGGAGGTATTAAATTAGGATAAAAGAGCGAATATTACAAAAATACAAAATTGTAGCAGAAACAAATATACTTATTTTATTGTAATCTCTTACATAAATGCTGTATGTACATAAAGTTCACTCAGTTCTTTACGAACATACCAACGTGGGCTTGTTTTGCCCCTATGTATATCATATATCCTTACTTGAGTATCTAATTTAACTCTCATTTTAACTGCGTTCGTCAATACAATATGATTTATAGTTATTTTTGGACATTTTCTTATTTGTGCTGGTAATGTTTTATCTTTATTATGCAAAAATTGAAAATAATCTCATTTCACAGGTTTTTCATCAGGACTAAGCTAATAATAAAAATTACAATAAGGTTTATAAAAAAAATGGAATTTTATATATAAAGGGGAAGAGTCAATAATGGCGTGTGTACACAATGCTAGAAATCGGTCCGAGAGAAAGAATTGACCAATCGCAATGGTCATGTGATCAAATTGTCATGAACAATTTGGTCAATTCTTTCTCTCGGACCGATTTCTAGCATCGTGTACACACGCCATAAGATCGTTTTTGTGCCTACTACGGTTCTGAGCACAAAAACAGCTTGATTAATCCTCTTCCTTTCATTTATGTTGAAGATTGTAATTTGAATATTATAACATGTCGCTGTATGATAATTTAGCTGTAATCTTACCTGTAATGGTGTATTGTTTCATCGATTCCTTGATAAGGTGTGGAGTGTCAGAGAATACGTATATACGACGATCATTTACAGTCGGATGATCAAAATAATTAATTAAATTATCTTTATTTCCACATACACCCATAGTAGTCCAAAATTTTTGATTTGTTGCAGCACCATCAATAATCATACCATGGACTTTAGCACTAACGCCTTCTAACAATGCAATAGCCTAAAATAAATAAAAATGTTAAATAAAAATACCAAACATTAATCTTAAAATGTTTATATTGTATATATAATAACTAAACATTTATTACTTTAATTATAAGTAGTGTTAAGTCCGGATCTACAATAGGTGTTTTATGTCTTATACCGTAAGAAATTGACCAATTGCCCCGGATCTACAATAGGTGTTTTAAGCCTTAAGTCGTAAAAAATTGACCAATTACAGTCGAATCCGAGAAGAATAAGCGACTGTGATTCGCCCATTTCTTATGGCTTAAGGCTTAAAACCCTATTGTAGATCCGGGGTAAAACGCGTGAACATTCAAATCGATCGCAGCCTCTATTAAGGTTTGTTTGCGTCGCATGGTCCAACATACTCCAATGTGCTCCTGTTATAGCTTCTACTCACTTCAACAAGAGCTTAGAATGAGTAAATGCTGTAGTAGGAGCATTTTACAGCATGTCAGAACATGCGACGCAAAAAAAATTTCGGTTTGTTCGTGTCGCATGTTCCGAATTAACTCAGAGAGCACTTGGATCACAGGTAAGATGGCGGTTGGAGCAGTTGGATTCATGTGCCCCAACGTTCAGTTGCTGAGGCGCGATTCCGTAACTGTCTTTACATGCCTACCGAAAGTTGTCGGTAGGCGTATAAAGACAGTTAGGGGCTCCGCACAATAAGTCCGGATCTACAATAGGGTTTTAAGCCTTAAGCCATAAGAAATGGGCGAATCACAGTCGCTTATTCTTCTCGGATTCGACTGTAAGTCCGGATC
>NW_017298332.1:334037-335477 GCF_001594075.2 Trachymyrmex cornetzi
TTTTAAGCCTTAAGCCATAAGAAATGGGCGAATCACAGTCGTTTATTCTTCTCGGATTCGACTGTAATTGGTCAATTTCTTACGACTTAAGGCTTAAAACACCTATTGTAGATCCGGGGTAAAAGGAACAGGGAACAAAGACAGAGAATAAGAATTTCAACCTATCAGAAATCATATATTGTGGAATACACACTGCGTATTTAGAGAATCGTGCCCCTATTGCGGGATTCTCTAAACATTTTATCGACAATTGTTGTTATCGTTAACTAGCAACAGCCAATGACAGTCGTGTTGTCTCCCAGGATTATCTTGTCATTGGCTGACGCTAGTTAACGATAGCGACAATCATCGATAAGACGTTTAGAGAATCCCACTACTGGATTCACACTGGATCCGACATACGATGCTCTGCAACCAATCAGAAAACAGGATTTTGCTTCAGCGCCCTTTACTCCTAGGTAGGTTTTTTCTTTACTTCTTAATAGCAGTTTAAACCCATTTACTCCAAAGAAGAAAAAACTGCCTAGACTGGAGTAAATGGCGCTCGCCAATGAATTGACGGCGATTCCGGTCACAGTCAAGAGGAGGTCGAAGGGAAATTCTATTTACTTGAAACAGAATAGAGATCGGCGTAGCCGCCCCGAATCAATAAGCACTACTTGTCTACACCCTACTGTCCACATGATTTCCTAACCTCAATAATCATCAACTTTAATGCTTAATATCTCGGTTCGCAGAGCCGTCCCAATGTTTTTTCTTACAGATTCTTTCGTTTTGAGCAAAAACGCTTCGAATGAGTCTAATTTCATCAAAATCGGAAGTGCAATCCGTATTCTAAATAATTACCCAATATTTTCAATAAAATAGGTAAATATGTAGTTTAGGGGACCTTAACCTTGACATATGTTGTCAAGGTCATGATGACCCTGAGTGACCTTGAGAAAGTTTTAATCGTCGGACGTCACTCGTCAAAAAGTTATAAACAAAAGAAGTTTAAAAAATAACGTATATAATATCTCTTTTCCACCATATAAAACAGAAATTTTCTACTTTAAAATATATTTTACAACTTTCCAGGCGAAGCAACTCTCACCTCACCTCACCTCTCCCTCCACTTTGGGGCACATGACTTCCACCTCACCTTCCCTCTGCTTAAGGACGTTCTCCGAAAAATCCATTTTCTTTAGATTTTTCTGAAACTTACAGAAAAAACTTGTTTTAGTGTTCTGAACATATACTTTGAAGCTCAGTACTCGTTGTGGGATTAAAAATCGAGATATTCCACTTCAAAGTTGAAACGTTTAACATAGAATCCCTATCTAAAGCTTATTCGAAAGTGGTTTTTTATTCACTGTAAACAAAGTTTTCTTTAGAATTTTTTGAAACAAAGAGACATAAAACTTGATATTACAAGGAATAATATGAAATTTTCCTGAATAT
>NW_017298332.1:336781-346539 GCF_001594075.2 Trachymyrmex cornetzi
GGGCGCACGACTTTCACCTGAAGCAAAGACATAGAGAATGGACTGCGCGATCCGTGTGTCAAAATGGTCGATAGGGATAAGAGAGCGGGACCGTGGCAGACGGCCATTTCTATCTCTTTCCATTCAATAGTGTAATGGGAGAGAGAATGAGAAGAAGATTAGCCGTCTCCCACGGTCCCACGGTCCCTCTCTCTCACACATTATTGTCGACCACATTTGATACATTACTTAGATACGGATCGCGCAGTCCATTCTCTATGTCTTTGACCTGAAGTGATGGAGGTGAGATGGGAGTCGCTTATTAGATACTTTAAAGCAGAAAATTTCTGTTCTATATAGTGGAAAAGAGATATCATATACGTTATTTCTTAAACTTTTTTTATTTATAACTTTTTAACGAGCGACGTCCGACGGTTAAAATTTTCTCAAGGTCACTCAAGGTCATGACCCTGGTAGCAAGCTGACGTCAAAAAGACGTCATTTGACGTCAAAATGACGTCAAAATGACGTAGCTTGCTACCTGGGAGTTAAAATTTGCTCAAGGTCACTCAAGGTCATGACCCTGGTAGCAAGCTGACGTCAAAATGACGTAGCTTGCTACCTGGGGACCTTGACAACATATGTCAAGGTCATTGGAGGGGGCTCCCCTAAATTACATATTTACCATAAAATATTATAATTTTAATATTGCAGCAATATTGTTGCAATTTTTGTAATATTGCTCACTATTAAAATATTGCTGCAATATTGCTACAATATTTTGTGCTGTAGGAGGTATGAAATGGAGCGCACCCAGAATGAGATATTCACACATCTCATTTTATCTTATACATCTCTCTACTTTCTATCTCATTTTATCTTAAGCAAGTCCTGAAAAATATAGTAAACCAATCAGAAGTTATCTAAACGGTGTCCAATCTCTTACTTGAGAATCTTACTTGAGGATGGAATAAACACAGCGAACATGTGTAAACAGCTGTTTAATGTGTAAAAGTATTTCTGCAATATCGCGACTTTAAATAATGGAGAAATATTTTATTATGGACGAGAATGAACTTTATAAATTTCTGAATGACCTACGAAAATCAAAACTAAAGGGCGAGCTGGACACCGAGGAAAAATTGGCGCAGCAAAGTGGCAAATGGCGAGATACATTGGAGTTCGATGTTTTAGAAACGTGCGCCAAGCATTATAGCGAGAAGGTAATAATTTCATTCATTAAATCAAATAAATAAGGAAAAAACTAATACGGTCGAGGCTAGATATGTTGGTGTCTAATAATATTTTTATATGTAAGTGCATCTTTTTCAGTTAAACTATATGTCTCTTACTGTCAGATTTAAAATGCAATGATAAACTAAAGTTGAAATATTATCACAATTAAATTGATCGTTAATTTGATAATGATGCTGCTAACATCTTAAAACACTATACATTTATTGTAAAAAGTATTACCACAGTGAAGATTCAAACCTGGAACCTCCGATAATTCAGGTGGGTGTCTTTCAATTCGGCATCATTAAATTAGCATTATTATTAAATCAATTAATTAATTCAATTGTGATTTTGTTATTTCAGTTTCAGTTTATAATTATATTTCAAGTCTGAAAGTAAGTGAATCGCAGTTTATGTAATTGAAAGCTATATTTAGAATTTACATTTAAAAATATTATTAGGTACTCTTTTTAAGATATAGCCTTGATCATTAGTCCTTTTCTTACTTATTTAATTTATTCATATAGCAGTTCAGATTAACTCATTATTCATTGATGTAACTCTTAAAAATAATCTACTTTATATATAGTATATATATATATATATATATATATATACGCGCGATATTTGTGTATATATACAAAATATTCACCAATAGTATTCTAGTTAAGCTATAATGAAGTGATCTTACATATTTTCTGTCATACAGTGCAGACTGGAGATGTTGGCACTCTTAGTGGAATCAAAGAAAAGCACGTTAAGTTTTACAGGAATGGAACTTGACTTAATTCTGATATTTGTAGCCAATAATTTGTGTGAGAAGATGGAATATATGCCTTTTATCAAAAAGGTAAAGGAGAAACGTCGACATTGGTCCTTATCAAAATCTCTCAATTGAATTTGTTATATCTTTTATAGGCTTTAACACGGTTGAAAGATAGTTATGCTGTTATAGAAAAACAATTTTTGCAAGCACTGATAAAATTAAGTTGTTATGAGAAGCAAGGTTTCATTTCCAAAACATGTAAAGATGATCATTTGATTATAGTTCGTAAAAAAGAACAAATTGAATATTGTACAAGACTATATTACGGCCATTTTGTTAGGAACTTGCATCTACTTTGCGTGTCCAATTTGTATCCAGAAGCAACATATGATCGCAAACGTTCCTGCTTGCAAATACTTTTACTGATGCAAGATCTTATTCCTGATAGATTCAGACTTTTTAAATGGAAGAAAGACGAAGTTGAAGCGATATTCCACTGTTTAGTGATGGATACATACGAACCCAATAAGGAAATGGCATACCAAATAATCAGTTCAGTCAGTCCAGAATTGTTGAGCTTAGATTCAAAATCCTGGGTTGATTCACTTATGGAAGCTGCATTTAAATTTGGTAACAGCGTTCGACCTATTGACAGTATTACGGCTGCATATTTGTTTAAAATAGCCAAATTATCTCCTATTATAAAAAATATACTTTGCGATTACTATGATGTAGAAGACAAGGTTACAGAAGCAATAACACTGCAATTAATTTTATTGCTGTACGAAAAATTACGAGTATGTATAAGTCACGACGTTTAGTTTAAAGCCATCAAAAGTAAATTTTTTACAATTTACAGAATACATTGCTCTTATTTTTTTCAGGAAGTATTAACTTTAGCAAAAGAAAACCTAGGAACAGCAATTAATAAAAATTCTTTATATGGATATTTATTCTGCATTAGAAGTTTGCTTTCAGATTGCAACTTAAGGTAATTAAAATAATATGAGCATTATAAACTCTTTGAAAAAATATTGTATGATATATTTATTTCTTTTTTATTCTTGCTTTAGAGACACAGAAAGAAGCGAATTATGGCAAAATACCATAGCTGATATTATAGTATTGTGTTTTGAATTAAATCGTACTGTTTCTGTGGTAGTAAATAATTCTTCACCGGAAGGACATTTTCCAATGGACTTGAAAACTCTGAATTTAAATGCATTATTTCTTAAGAACGAAATTATAACGCCACAAATGGTACTACTTTGTTCTTGGCGTACTGTTAAAGAAGTCAGTCTGTTGTTTGGTCTATTTGCCACCAAGGCATCGATACAAACTGTCGAATCTCCAAATGGATTATTAACTGTAGAACAAGTGAGATTTGCATATGTGCATGTTTTCATGTTTTAATGAAACATAAAGAGATTAATACAAATATGTTAACAGATAGAGAATATAATGAAACATTTAGTCGGCTTATTGTGTGAAACAAAACATAGAGGTGCGTTTGAACAAGCGTATGTTGGTTTTCATCAATTATGCACACGATTATGGCGTTTAACAGACAAGTCTCTAAATAGACTTCCTATGTTTTGGTTGTACAGTATTTTAGTGTATTTTACGGGATTCGAGCCAGGATATGTATTATGTGCAACAAGAAGAAGTGCGGGTATTCCGTTTATGATACAGGTATGACCAAAGATTATTTTATAAAAAAAAAGATCTAAGGACATAATACTAAAACAAATTTGTTTTAAAATATAGGCAGTGTTATCTTCAGAACCAAAAATCCAGAATAATTCAGAAACGTTTGCATCTTGGATTATGACGATTTTATTACAATTTGCACAAATTAAGTGCACAGCTTCTTTACATCAATCAATGATGGACGTAATGTATGGACATCCAATATTTTCTAAATCCGAGTTTTTAACTTTATTTGAACAGATAGAAGAAAAGTGTAAGGAAATGACTGATCATGACTTGATTGAGATAAAAATTCATTCTATGAATATTCTTAGAGCTTTATTTAGACATTCTCAACTCGGAGATATAACTAAGAATTATATTATGAATGCTTTGATAGTTGCCTGTAGGAATTATGAAAGTACAAAATGGTCGGTAAGTATGTTATATATTATTTTAATGAATATTATTTTAACTATTCTTATGCAGAAAATAATTTCTAATTGGATTGTAGGAACGTAATGCAGCTACGTTATTATTCAGTACACTTATAGTACGAATTTTTGGTGTTCAAAGAACCAAGGATCACATCAATTTGACAACGGATAATAAAATGACAGCAAGAATATTTTTTGAAAGATATCCCAATCTATTTGATTTTATTTTGCATGAATTGCGAACTGCTTCGAGTAAAGAAAAAATCGTGATAAGATCCAACGTGCAAGTAATTTTATTGCTGCTGTCACGATTGTATATTAATTGCCATTTTGACACCGATATTGCTTGGGTATTTATATATAATTTAATTTTTCCCCTGTCCGTTAAAGACGAACATTACGGTATATGTGTTTCCAGATAAATGAAATTGTTAATTTGGTATCAGAATGTGGTAAAAGCCCGGTATATAAAACACGTGAACTTGCAGCTAGAGCATTGGTGCCATTATTAGCAGATAGTACAGCTTACAACTTTTTAAAAAAGTTATTTGTAATTTTATCTACTGCGCGACATACTCAGATCTCTGCAAATCTCACACATGGCTATTTGCTACAGGCAAGTATAAAACTTAACAAAAATAGAAGAATAATAGAAAATAATTAAGATAAATACTTACGATTGAAAACATCAAATATGTTCCAAATTTAAAAAAATTAAAACGTATTAAGACGCGTGATTAAAATAATAATTCTCAATTGATTAAATTGTAGATATTAGAGATTTTGACGAGATTGCCATCCGTCCACATGCAGCTATTAAAATCTGATGTCACAAATTTTGTACGTGAGACAGATTGGATATTAAAAGGATTAGAAAAAAATACTAATGTGTTCAGTTGTTTTCCTACAGCTAGTGTATACATTGACATCCTTCACAGTTTAGAAAAAAATATGTAAGAAAGATAATTTCACAGAAATCATATCACTCAAGACAGACTTTATAATTTCACAGAAATCGTATCACTCAAGACTGATACATTTTTCATGTTTTTAGGATTGAAAGTTGTGATGTAGAAGATATATTGTATATCCTGCAGCAGCACTTAGTCGAGAAAGTCCTATTAAAACAAGGACTGGGCGAACAAATGTACAAAGTGTCCGCAATCAAATTTATACTTCGTATGGGGAATTCAGAGTTTTTGCAAACGGTGTACAATGGATATAGTACAGCATACAACATATATTCGCGGCTTTTGATTATTCCAGAAGCTGAGATACAGAGTATTGCTTGGACTACTATTTTCGAAGTAATAATAAAGATGAAATCTTATCTACAAAGAAAATTATTAAGCGCTTTTGTTCTTCACACAGCTTTCTATTTCGCCGATGATTTATATAAATTTAATCCTAATTTGCAAGATGCGATTTTCGATTTCTTATACAACAGCCTGACGGACATAGACGAATGTCGTGTCATCGACAAACGTGCAATTTGTACTTTGGTTCTTAAGAAATTATATCTAGATGATACAAACAATATCTATTCTCAACGTGCTAATTACTTGAGATTGCTAGGAAAATGTATAACATTAACTTTTGAATGGAAGGTTCGTTTGTTATTTTACTCATTTTTAAGATTAATTTTTTTCGATTTCTCTGTTCTTTATTTTTGTGCTTACCATGTATTTGATATATCTTTTTAATTTTTTAAATATATTTTTATGTCTATTTTAAGGATGAGGAGCTCAGGATGGAACACATAGAGGGCATTTATAGAAAAATCTGTGACAATAGATGGATTGGTTTGTTAGATAAAGATTTCAGATTATCAGTTTTCGATATATTATATAAACTTTTTGAAAAGGACATCGATCTGGAATATTGTCGTATGAATCAAGGATTTCTACAGCCAACGAAATTAGATTCGCTTAACAGTATAATGCAAAAAATATTCTTTACAGATCCTGTATTGGATTGGTGGACAATGTTGTTGCAATTATTAATCGATGACAATGCGAACGTTCGGTTCGACGCGTCTGAAATAATTTGTAGACTTGAACCGTGCAACAAATTGGAATGTTTCGAACCAACTTTGTTAGTCTTCTTTGAAAAGTTTAAAGAAATGGTCGCTGTTAAGTATCCCGAAATAGCAATAAGCGCCCTTTTCTGCTGGAGTGTTTCGTTATTAGGAGATATGAATTATGAAATGGACGATAACGAAGTAAGTGAACATATATATATGCAAGATATAATAGAAAAGATATACATACATATATGTACAGTATAGCCTACATAAGTATAAAGCACCTCCACAAATTGACATAAATGTGCTATATTTTTAGGGAAAAATTAGTTAAAAAACAGTTTTATTTTGAAATATAATATTTATTTTTACATCTTTAATATTTCATTAGTTTTCTTTTGGCTTTTATCACCACTTTTTCCAGAAAAATGTAATAAATTGAGGATACTTTATACTTATGGTTCGTACATGATAATATTCAACATATATTTAAAAATGTAATACGAATGTTTACAATAGGTATTCAACAAATGTAGAAATTACATTATCTTCGATCCTAAGAAGATATCAGATCAGTGCTTCAATTTAACAAAATCGATAACTCAACAATATTCCATTGATAATACATTACCACCGGATACTGTAAGATGGATAAGTTACCGTTTGGATACCGATTTTCCTGCATCATCATCTTTTAAACAGATTATACATAATTATCAAAATAACCTGCCGGTAACTGGAGAAATATCGAAAGATATTATGGGATTCGGCAGGGATAAAGCATTCCAATCTTTTGTATGTGAAAGGTACATGTCGTTATAATGTCAGATAATTTATTATATAATTGTACTTGCAGAACTTCGCTCATTTTATAATATGTAGGTGAGATTATTTTATATGTAGATTTTTGAGGAAAAAATAAAAACCTATTTTTTAAGAAATGACCCAAGATGCCTCATACATGGGGCACTATATGTCACACACAAAAAGTAGGTTTATTCAAGAAATAACAGTGATAAAAGTTGAAAAGAAATTTCATTTATCTTACACAATTTTAACATAGTCACTTATAATATGATAAAACCTAATTACAATTAATAATTATAAATAATAGAATAAAAAATTCATAAATAAACCTATATTGGACGGATAAAATACAAAACTTATAAAGGTAAAATAAAATTAATTGCTTAAGCTTATAAATTGCCATTTTAACGCATATATTAATTTGTATTACTTTGTTCACTCATGAGTATTTAGTGTGTGGCCCATGGTGTCCCGAACACTTTTAATATAGAAAACGGTGAAATATATTTAAAAAAAATAAATGATGATTGTAGTAAGAAAAGATGCATAGAAACTTATTGCATCTGACCTTCAATACATATACGTCTTTTACCACAAATTATTTAAATCTAAACACTCTGGATTACCCTGAACAGTCAATGACCCATGGTACTCTATAACTTGATGATGAGATCAGTTGTATATCAAGAATTGTAAAAGTAATAAAGAGTAAATTAAAACATAAATACAAACGATTAAAATCAATATTGAAATAAATGGACTTCCTCTTAAAAAATGTGGTACATAAGGTATATTAATTTTACTATTTACTTTTTTGCAAAATTCTTTCAATCGACTAATAGTCTTATTATGTAGTTAAAAATATTTCTAGATTCTTTTTATTCATCGCCTCTCCACAAAATTGATTTCTGTATTCAAGGCATCTCCTAGCTAGCAGTGCCATCATGGCACAGTGACGACACATATAAGGCTAGCCTATACTATATGTTACTGTGCCCATGACATGTCATTTAGTATTTAAAATATGTCAAACATCTTCTTGAAAATGTACCGATACTTTCTAAAGATGTTAGTTTCTAAACTTCGATAACTCTGATGATGAGCGACTGAACGAGTAAGTCGATATTTGTAAAAGATTAATTGCTTTCTGCAGATATTTTAGGCTGTAAAACTACTTAATTTTTAATACTTTTATTATTATGTATAAAATAATATACAATTGTTAGCTATACGTGGTTGGCCCAAAATGGGCGAAGTTCTTTGGTAAAACTCGTGCGTTTTCACGTATCTTGAATGTCTTGAACTTGAATGTGCTGAACTTCAATATGGAACATGTCTTCAAAAGTATCGTAAAACGATATTTCAAGTCTCAAAAAGTTGAATGTTAAATCTACGGATTTAAAAAATATCTGCCGAAAATATATTAATGGCTACGTTCGGAAACGTCGCTCCGATGCCTCGGATTCATCATCTGTCCTTGTTTTACATTTAATGTTAAACAAGGATAGATGATGAATCCGAGACATCGGAGGCATCCGAGCGACGTTCCCGAACGCAGCCAATAATTCAATGAATAAGTTTCGAATTTTATTTTTACCATGAGTTTTGATATTTTTATTTCTTTTTTTAAATAAAAAAATTACATTAAACAAATTATTGCAATTAAAATGCTATTTTAGGCATTTTTAATAATTCCCATATTTCGAATTTTGTTTTTTCCACCATGTTAAATAATCTGTGTCTGATTCATTTAGTGTTTTTTTGTAATAAAATTATTTCAGTTTATAAAAAGCATTTGATATTTTATTTTCGTACTAATAGCTTTTTTCATTTTAGATGCACTTTCCATTTTTTTTTCGCTTTTTATCCCTATAGATTAAATTAAATTTATATTCATTTTATGCGAATGCAAATGTGCAGCCATCTAATTACAGCGCGAAATATGCCATTAGTTTGCACTGATTTCCACTTTAAATGTTTCGATACTTCGAGACTATCGTTCTTCGATATTGCTATTCTCGAAGTATCGCTTTCCAAATTGTAGTCAGTGATCAGTCATGGAACGGTTTGGAATCACGGAATTATATTTGACGTGCTCGGTATTTTTTGCGATTATTATAATACTATTTACAACGAATTTCACGCGCAATAAATTATCGGATGTATCCTGTAAAGAGTGTAAAGTGTTCGCAATGATGAAAATAATCGCTACTACATGGGAATGCCGTGATTGGTAATTTACTCTATCATTATTTGATTATTATCTGTTTTCACCTTTGAAAAGAATATTTAATTCAAATCTCGCCCTTACGAGAATTGAAATATTGAAAGACAATAATTATAATTACTTCATCGTTTAAATACTTTAAGAGTATTGCTATTAAAAAAAAAAAATTATTATTTATCTTCCAATAATAAATTCGTCAGTTATAGATTAAAGTGAATTTCTATATGTCATTTACTGATTACTTCGTAACGCCTCTAAAATTCTAAATATTCGACTGATTAATTAAAAAAAAAATTTTTTCTAATTGATAGATATATCAATCAAAGAATACCTCAAAGTATTTATATGGCATTTTAAATGAATTACACAGTGAGTAGCACAATTCGTTGGTGAAACATCTTAATTAAAAAATTTTAACCAATATTTATTTTGATATGCATTGGAAATTATATATTGAGCCAATTAATATTACGTCTATAAATTATACTATTCTAATATACAGGGTGTCAATTATGTACCGGGACGGTCAAATATTTCGACAACTTCCAACATTAAAAAAAAACGCTGAAACACGTGAAACGATTTTTCAAAAAA
>NW_017298332.1:347753-356013 GCF_001594075.2 Trachymyrmex cornetzi
TTTTAATGTTGGAAGTTGTCGAAATATTTGACCGTCCCGGTACATAATTGACACCCTGTATAAACAATATATTTAAAACAAATCCTTATATCCGTAAGGAATTATTGCCTTTGTTTTCATCCCCTCGTTGGGGGTCTGGAATTAGTATTATCCCGCAGCAGAGTGGCAATTTATCTCACGCATTTCGCCTCTCTCTCAGATAATGGCTCATGATTATTATTCCAATAAATTAATATATAACACACTCGAAGAAGCTTGTCGCGTTTGGCGCGTGGCGGCGCCACCGCGCGGTGGCGGCTCGCCTGGCCTGGCTCGCAACGGCAACGCAACCGGCAACGGCGCGGCGGTGAGCCGAGCCGGGCCGAGCAGGACCGAGCGCGGCCGACTCGCACGCGTATTTCGCGACGCGACGTGCTACCGTGCGACTACCCGTCGTACTCCCGTGTTTTTCCCGATTTTTCGCGCCTCTGCCGAGTGACCGTCCGCGTTTCGTACGCGTCAATGCCCACCACCTACGTCCGACCGGTGACGGCGCGTCCGCGCGCCTCCCACTGATTGTGAAAGCCCCGAAAACCGAGACGTACACCCTCCCCGCGTTGCTCCACGCACGCACCACGCACGCACGCACATACGTAACACGTATACGCACAACACACACACATACACACATACATACGTACGCGCACGGGTGGTGTACGGTGTGCTCGTGCCGTTGGTGTTCGACAGGAGGAGGCATGGAGTGTGTTCAGTGCGCCCGTTTCAAATCGTCACGGGCCGTTACCTCAGCCCCGTACGCAGCAAGGTGAGTTACGTCTCGTCACGCTTTATTCGTGGGACCGGAGCGGGAAGGGAACGGAAAGACAGAGAGAGAGAGAGACGATAAAGGGTCCTCGGGAATTGCGAATCGCCGGGACAGCGTGCGAGGACGTCAGAATGCGTTGAAAGAGAGAGAGAGAGAGAGAGAGAGAGAGAGAGAGAGAGAGAGAGAGACAGATCTATCTTCTTGCTCCATTCTCCTACTCTCGCTACTCCCCCCTCCCTCACTCTCACTCTGCTCCGGTACCTGACCTACTTGCGCGCGAGCTGTCATCCTACGGTCGGTACTATTCTCCCCGGCTGGTCGGCCCTTCGCGAACACCGTACTCCTCACCGCGCGGCCTACCTCGCGCGAATCTTCTCGCGGAGGAAGGACCGACACAGGCCGGGCCGCGTTCGCGCGGAGAGTCGCGTGAAGGGTGGACAAAGAGTAGGGGAATCACGACGGGCGCGTAAGAGCGGAGGCACGAGACGGAGGACGAGGACGACGACGACGACGACAGCGACGGCGACGACAACGACGTGGACGACGTGGACGACGTGGGCGACGTGGACGAAGGGAGGAAAAAGGAGAGGAGAGAAAACGAGTTTGAAAACTGGCATCGCCGGTCGATCGCCGCCGCACCAGGTGATTCCCGAAGCGCGTTATTCCTTCCCTTTCCCTTCCCCGAAGAAGCGGAATGCTAAACAGTCATCGAGCGCTCGATCGACTAACGGCGTCTTCCCGAACGCTCTTTCCTCACCTCTCGTCTCGGCTCTTATATTCTCCTTCTTTCCTCTCTCGCCTGATACGCTCTCTCTCTCTCTCTCGTCTCGCTGCTCTCTTCCCTCCTCTCCTTCCGTTTCCCCTCTCCTCTCTTTCTCTCTTTCTTTCTTGCGTGTGTCTTCTCTCCCTCGAGGGAGAAAGGTCATCGGTCTCGAATTCATCTTTTGTCCGCGCCTCTCGTACAGAGTACGGCATTTTCTTTCTTTCGTTCCTCCTTTTTTCTCTTTCCCTTTCCCTGTCTCTCACGATGAACTTCTCGGGTTTCCTTTAACGAACGTCCGCGCGAGAAATTTACGAGCGGTTCGCGGAATCGAACGCGTCGCGCCGCGCCGCCGCGCGTCGTATCGACGTCACGCCGCCCGGTGCCGCGACACCGATTTTCGTACATAAATATCGCGGACCCGGCATGAATCAGCGGGAACCTTTTGCAACAGCTGGCTCCCGATAACGTTAACGCGACAACGTGCTCTTGCGATAAGAATTGCCGGAACGACTCGAGATTGTTTACCGACAAACATGCGTGTGGTAAACATTCTTGCAAATGAAAGGAACGGGTTTGATAAAGTATTCAAACATTTAATTGAATATACTGATTTCAAAATAATTTTCTTGGACCATCAAAATGATTAAATAGAACAATTTTTTTTTTGCTAAAATATCTAAAAATTTAACTAATTACACAAATCTGAAATTGATGTTGTTAGACTATCAAAATAATTATTAGGACAGTTTTGCTAAAAATTTAATTGAATTCATAGATTTGAAAATAATTTTGTTGGAGCATCAAAATTATATTAATAAGATCATATAGGTCAGTTTTGCTAGCATCTAAAAATTTAATTGGATGCACCGATCTGAAAATAATTTTGTTAGATCATCAACATAATTATATAGGACAGTTTTGCTAGCATCTAAAAATACAATTGGATACATAGATCTGAAAATAATTTTATTGGTTCATCAAAGTAATTATGAAAAACGTTTTAACTTTAATAATGTTGTAGAAAGTTTTGATATTCTAACAATCAGTTTGAGCATCTTACATAATTATTTTGATGATTTAAATAGAATTATTTATTGATTCATATCAATCTAAAGTTTTAGATTCTTTTTTTTTGTTATTCACTATCTTTTGGTATTCACTATGTTTGAAATACAATATCGTAGTAATTGTTATCACTGAACAAATCGAGGAACAAATGCTTCAGAAGGAATATGCAGCGAAGAAAAAAGAAATATCAAGCTATCAACAAACTTTATAATTAATAATTGATAATTAAGCGAAGTGTTAAAATGGACTACTTTCGAAAATACTAAATTATTCCTGCCCACAGATTCCGTCATTATATCGCTCCTTCTGTTAAATTTTGCTGATATTTATTTTTGTTCCCTCACGTTAATGTCTCTAGAATTTATGTCACGAACTGTTTTCAAAACGTCACTCCATTATTTAAGATGTCAGATGTATATACGTGCAATATCAGATATCTGAATTTTGTCCAATTTCTTACAATTTCTCCATTGCACATATTTTGTACATATTTGTTGCTCGAACAATTTCAGAACTGGAGCATACAGCATATTTTTACAAAGGAAAGATGTCACCAGAACGATTTGTAATGCACAAAAATAGCATCCGAATCGAAGGTGTGTTTGTGAAGCGGTTCCATAAAGCTGAACCTTCGGATCGCCGACGTCTCACGCGCAACGATCCAATAAATCAACGTAATGTCTCGAATATTCGTAAACGTATTCGATACACGGAGGTATTGATTTACTAGGAAAAAAAAAGGAACATATAGCACACACGTAAATTGATGTCTACCGATATCGGTCCCGTGGTCCCACCGTTGGCGGGCACGAGCGCGATCGTGAAATGAAATTTGTCGCGAGGTAGCCGGAACCGACGGCACGTTCGTTCACGGGAACGTCTGTTGTACACATACGTTTCACGTGCCGGCGGCCTATTTGTTTTGCCGCGCCTGCAGTGGTAGCCCGCCTCGCGGCGCAACGTCATTTCGACAATAACGTCGCGCGATCACGCGATCAAGCCGGACAGAAGGACGCGTAATTTATGCAAAATGCGCGTCGCGTTGGCCGACCGGCCGGCCCACAGTTACCGCTTGCTCCGTGACCGCCGCTAGTTACGTTTAGTTACGCAATGACAAAACAGCGTTCCAACAACGGCGATTGATTACCGTTACAGTTACGATATGTATATATCTAAGGAAAATATTGCCAAATATTAGCCTTCCCTCTTGTAATCAATGGCTGCGTTCAGCAGAAAATGCACACACTTAGAAAAAAGTTTCTTTGATTGAAAAAAAATTGGTTTGAATCGAAGAAATTGAGCGTTGCTATAAAGAAAAATTTCTTTGATTTTGAACGTAATTTCTTGAAATTTAATAAATTTTTATTTTCCCCTCAAAGGTATTTTCATTTTAAAAAGAAAAAAAAGAAACGATTTTTTCAATTTAAATACTTTTCTCTGGGTGCATCTCTGCAACTGTTATACAATTTTTTTATATGATTGCACCGAAAGAAGAGATTGGCTGAATATGGCATTTTTAATTGATTGCAGCAGCCAATTTTTGCGTTAGCCTATCGAAATCCTATATTGACATTTTGCAACCAAAAATTGATTGCTGCAGCCAATTAAAAAGGCTGTGCCATATTTTACCATCATTTGCTGCAACAGCCAATCATTTCTTTTCTTTCAGTGTAGTCTTGGTCTTAGTTTCTCATGGATCTAAATGTATAAACTAATCATATCAAAGAATTTTACAACATTTGCAAAGCTGCTTTCTCTATTGAATGCATTGTTATCGTGATAACACAATGTAATTATTACGGTAAAAAATTGTTTCCATGCATAAATAAGCCTCAGTATATGATTTTTTGGTCCTTTATTATGCACGATGAATCATTCATGTATCGGGTTTTCATTACTTTAACAAATATACATAAATTATTAAGTAATTCTTATGTATACTTTGACGTCTTTAGAAAATACTTATAAAGTTATAAAAAATGTTTTCTCCTAAAAAATATGTACGCAAATGTTAGAACTAGTAATTCTTGATGTTTTTGGTTTTTCAAAGAAATGTGCAAGACACGAATGATCCAATCGTGTACATTAAGGCATAAATATCTGTATTGAGAAAAAATGTACTAAATTTTAATAGATATTTATTTGAATAGACTAAATATTCACTCACAGTAATAAATATTTTACTCAATAAAAAGTAACAGTTAAATTGACATTTCTTGACCTACCAGACAAATATATCTTTACATTAAGTAAATATTTAGTTGGCATTATTCAAACAAATGTTTTATTAAAGTTTAGTAAATTTTTTCTGTGTGTTTAAATTGTTTATGTACACTGAAAAAAAAGATTGGTTGCTGCAACCATATAAAAATGCTATGCCATATTTTACTGTCTAAATTGTTGCAGCAACCAATCTTTTCTTTCAGTGTAATCATAAAAATGATATAATTTACATTTTAACACACACAGTAGGAAAATTAAAAATAACAAAATATTATTTATGGAAATTCAAGGAAATGGATTATCATTGCTCTAATAGCGCATATCGCAACGATTGTTAATTAGCTTTTGTTTTCCAATTTTTTCTCGAAACTCTTTTTATAACATTGTTTACGTTAGACTTCAATAAAGGACTGTCTGTTTTAATTATTGTGAAATGCATATTTCGCAATAACATCTGCTCATAAGTGAAAAATCCTTTATTGGAATTTAATGCACACGGCGCATTTTTTTCGGCTTTTCATTTCCTGTAGAGTTTCTTCGTAACAGAATTGCATTGCATAACACGATTTTTTCCTCTTTGGCGAAAATAAATTAATTTACGTGAAATTAAAAAAATAAATGTATGTGAAAATTAATCTTTGATTGTATATGGAAGACAATTCTGTTATTAACCATCGTTTTTAATAAATTTAATATATTTAGAAAGAAAGATTCATATCTCAATATTTTTTTTGCAATTGAGTTTCTTTAGATTGCACCTTTCTCGCAACTTGATATTCCGCGCAAGCCTTCGGATTTTTGAACCGCGATACTTTTACGATCAGCACCGTCGATGAAAGTCTTCCTCGTAGTCTCCGACGAGGCTTTACTTAGAGAGTGAGTATGCGAGCGAGCCCTCGGTGATATAAAGGCTGCCTCCTCGTAAGAGCCTCCGAGATTGCGGAGGGCTTCCGTCGTGCCTCGTATAACGCGGAAATCGTTCGAAAGTTAATTTGAAATTTATTCATGGACACCGCGGGGGACCGGAGGTCGAGCATCGTCTGCATACGGGGTGGGCCTAGATCTGACACCCTTCATGAGTTTCGCGGATTCTTTGACCGATCTGAATTTTCTTCGCTAACAGCTGTACGTTACTTGTCACAAGTTCTAAAATTTATAAATAACTCTTCAGTATACTTTTATGGCCTGATTTCACAATATATGGTTACCTAAAGATTAAAGGTAACCATCAAGAAATTCATGAATGAATTTCATTGATAAATCTGTTGGAACCTTTAATCTTTAGGTAACCCTATATTGTGAAAATGAGTCTAACTGATCAAACTTTAAAATAAAATAAAACTTTAAACTAAATTTTTAAATAAAAAAGTCTTGCAATAAATCTAAATTGAAGATTCAGAGAAAGAGAGAGAGAGAGAGAGAGAGAGAAATTAAATTGAAAAAAGGTAAAGTTTTATTGTTTATTTGCATATTTAGAGTTTAATTCGCAATAATCTTTTAAATTATTTTCAAATATTTTAAAATTATTATAAAAATATTTGACATCTTACTCTATAAAAAAAGTTCATTTTAAATTGGTCGAAGAATTCAAAATGTTGTGGTATGTTAGTCGCTCTCTTTTATTTATATATTTATGTGTGTTATTAGGAAAACTTTTCTCTAATTGAATTTTTAATAACTTTGAAGGATCACTATCTATATTACATAAGTATAATATCTTACACAAATGGAGATGTACAGTCTATTAAAAATTATACGAATATAAATGGCATAAAGGAGAGATCGTTCGGTAAATTAACGGCAAGCTTGTGAGATTGGGTGACCTCACGACCGTTTAAAGCTAATTCACAGCGTGTCACATATATGTCACGTGTCACGACTCGCGAGTCACGACTTGCGTTACATAGTGAACAGCATGTCGTAATTCCCGGAAAAAAAATTAACATTTGTTATTGATTTACGTCTCTCTTACATTACGAATTTTAATTTGTTAAAATAATGTTCTTTACGGTGGAAATGTTAAATCTCTTTATAATTAGAATAGAAGTCATTCATAAACGGATTATAATGATCTGAATAAAATTCTAATAAAATTCTCGTTTTTCAAAACACACACAACACACACACGTTAATATATAGTATTTTATATAAAAAGAAATAAGAAAGTTAATAAAAAAAAATACAATAAAAAAGTTTTTTTTTGTTCTTTTAACACATTTAAAGATCACTTGAAACGTATTATAATACATAATTATAATAAAGATTTTTATTTTCTCGCTCTTATTTTAACGTTCGTGGTTGTTTCTCTTTTTTTCTTTTTTTTTTTATTTGCATTAAGTTCAGTTTTCCTTTGTGCTCGTCATCTACTTCCTGAGGCAGGCCGCAAAGGCTGGAATTTTTCACGAGCCGTCGTTCGCGTAGTAATTGCAGAACGAGACGGGTTGCGCTCATTCACTCCCTCCATCCGGTTTTTCATTTGGCTCCTTTTAACGTCGACCTTAAAATAAACTTTGCAGCCCTGCGTGCCATCTTTCCGCGTCGCATTTTTCTTGTCTCTGTCGTCGAAACGTCGGAAATCCTCAGCTACAGATGAGTTTGGTGCCATAACTTGCCATTAAAATATTCACGACAACGATTAAATGGCAAAAGAATTAAGCAAATATTTTCACGATTTTCTCATTTAATCGTGAATCATGCCAATTATATTGCAATTCTTAGAATATAATCAATTCTTAGAACATAAACAATGAAATTATATAATATGTAATTCGAAAATCTTCTATTACACGTAGTATTGTAATCTGTATATAAATGTGGTCAGAAAAAATATCAGACAGTTAACAAGATAGAGACCATGATATCTCTAGTAGCACTTTACGCAAAAATGGATCCCCAGTCAAATCATATCTATATGATAATATTGTCGACCCTTTCTATTTTATCCTCGCAAGATTCCATAATATTTCTTCAAGAAGAAATCTTCTTATAGGTCGCAGCGTAAGCCCGAGACTGATGTCGCGATCGACGATGACTGTACGAGCGTGTAAAGTAACGAAATGGCGAGGATGAGCAGCCCTTGCTCCCCGAGCGTCGGTATCGAGTCGATCCCTCGCAGGAAGAACGTGATAACCCGAGGAGGGAGGAAGCATAAGCGCGGGCTGCCAGATGCACTGAGGATCCTTCGGCAGGAAGCAGAAGTCGGCGGGCAGAAAGAGGCGTCATTATAAGGTCGACGTGCAACAACGAAACATAAAAGACGATGGACGAGATACGCGGCTCATCATCAGGTCGCCGTCTCTCGCAAATTCTCGATCCGATCACGCGACTCGCCAGCGATTTCGGCTCCAACTCGGCACCGTGCAGTCCACGACTGGGTGCGCGCGTGCAAGACCCTAGCGGCGGGG
>NW_017298332.1:356109-438038 GCF_001594075.2 Trachymyrmex cornetzi
CCAATTCCGGACCCGATAGCCCGCGATTGTGGCCAAGACAATTTCGACAAGCCCCAACGCCGCCACCACGGCCTAGGCACGCCGGCGCCACCGCCACCACCGCCATCAGCACCGCCAGTACCTCCACTAGTGTCTCCACGAATGTCAATAACAACAATAACAACAATAATGCGGGTAGCGGCGTCGACGGCGGCGCGCCGCTGTCAGTGGTGCATGCGAGAGACTCGCCTTACGTCAACGTGTCGAATCTGTTCTTCCACAAGGACAAGAGCTTCGCCGAGAGTGCCAGAAGCGCCGGCTACATCGAACTCCGTGAAAAGCCCAAGTGTAGCCCGTACGACTTCACGTCCGAGTCGAGCGGCCACGTGGAGTATGCGGATAAAAGAACATTCGTCACTCCAGTTCAGTCCGACCTGGCCTACGATGTCGGAAAGGAATCAGGTAGTCCCCTCTGTCGAGGAAGGTCGAATTACGACCCGGGGCCTTCCAGCGGTAGAAGTCACTTCGACAGGGCGTTCTCGTTTTCCGGCAGGCAACCGCCTGAGCAACTACCGGCATCACGGATTTACGAGGCGGGCAGATTGTTTGTTGATCCGAGAGCTACTGGTGGCAACGTCGACCTGAAGAGGGAAAAGCTGGACATCAGGCCCACTTACAGCACGTCCAAGAGCTTCGACGGGTATACGACGACAGTGGAGGAGCTCAATTGGCAGGAGAGATGTTTGGAGTTACAGCTGGAGTTGCACAGGAGTAGGAGTCAAGCGACCAGGGTGAGGGATATGCTTCGAGAAAAGGTAAGTTTACACTTGTTTTCCGTATGAATTAACTTTTTAGCTGCCTGCAAAACAGCTTTTTTGAAATTATCGATAATGCCCGTTTTTATTAATGTAGATTTATTGGATCTTGGTTTAATTTACTTTTTATCTTCTCGAGTTTTAAAAATTAGAAAAATAAATTAAACTGAGATTAATCCATACAGTAGAAATGATTTTAAGTAAAATGCAATTACCATACGTTTAACATTTTGGAGTTTAGTTAGAAAATTGTAATATAAAAATATTGAGATCGTAACAGAATTTTAAATAATACATGATTATATCAAATGTATCAAAGTCTACTTATTTATTTAAAGTATTACTTAATATTATTAAAATATTACTAAAATATTTACGTATTTATTTATTTGAAGTTTATATACGGTAGCTAAAAAGTTAATTGTTATTCTACTATTTCTAAACAGTGTTAATAAAACTAACTATATTTAAAAGTAAGACAATGATTACGGTGACAAATTCAACAAGAAGACGCGATAAAAAGGACATCGTTATAACGATGTACTTTTAAACAAAATTAAACAAGATTATAATCTTGTTTAATTGCGGCGTGTTAGCCAAGGGTTGTTAGTCAAGGGTTAATAGTTAACGAATGTGTCATCCGGAATTTTTCCGACATACGCGAAATACTTTAAACAAATTACGCAGGGCCCAAGTGCGTGGCAGGGTGAACCGAAATATATATCTCAAAGTCTATATTAGTATGCACGACCACGCGCGCCGATTTAACGCCGTCACCTTAGATAAGGCACATAGACGCATCGCGTTGTTCGGCGTCAGCTTGTTCCTTGTCTTTTCAAAATGTACCGCATCAATCATTTAGCGAAACAAGCACTCGCGGACGACAGTTAGTACCGCTGTTGTTTTTGAAAAAAATACATTCCGCTCCACGTTCTGTGCACGTTGTTCCGCGCATCGGACAATGGCACAAGCGTGGGAATTAACGCAGATGCATTCGAAGAATTCTTTGCATTTCATGCTTGAGAAATTGTGTAAGATTTCTATTAATGCACGACATTTAGGGCAGAGACAAAAGAACAAAAAATTCAGAGAAATCATACGTTATTTCAGAGTTGGAGGAGAGAAGGCTCCCTTTGCGGTTCAATTTTATTTCTGAATGTTTCTCTACATGGAAAAAACAGTTCTACTGAAATATTAAAAAATTTAGCTACATATACAGATCTAAAAATAATTTTGGTCAACTGTTAAAATATTAAAATAATTATGTAGGACGCTCAAGCTGCAGTTACTAAGAATGTCAAAATTTTTTACGGCATGCTCATTACGTTTGAATTTTCTGCATAATTGTTTTGATGTCCCAACAAAATTATTTAAAAAAATTAAAAAATTATTTTTAGTTTTCCATCTAGCTAAATTTTTAGATATTTCAGCAAAATTGTTCTTTACGTGTACGTACAGGTTTGTTCATCCATTCGTTAGAGACGCGGCTTAACGTAAACAAACTGCCTCGCCAAAGAGACGATGGGACACACGTCGGACCGCGACAACGGAATGGACGTGTATGGAGCACACGTTGACGAGGATTCAACGTCAAGCCGGAAATTATACGTCCGCCTCGGCGGACACGCCGTAATATCGCTGACGGGTTTTTTTTTTTTACGAACTTTTCCACAATACGTACCACCCATCCCCGCACGTTTACCCACCGCGTTACAACGGTCGTTTTTATTTCTCACCGGCAGCAAACAGGATCGAGAGCTAAACGACGAATCGGCAAACCGTATCGCGGATCCGTATCCGTATCGCAATGCGCGGATGGTCCAGATGATATTATCTTTTTCCGCATACTTTTTATAGTTACCGCGCAGGACAGATTTCACGAACAAAAGCTTACGGTTTTGTATTATTTCTGAAGCTCCGCAGCGTGATGTATCGACAGAAGGGATATCCTACAAAAGTTTTTCATATTTATGGCTATATAATTGTATCGTAAAATAATTATAGTTAGGAGCTTTATTTTTGTAATTATTTCTGCTTTGGTATTGGAAATAATATAATTATGTTTATAAATAAATAAGAATAAAAAAAATAATTTTATAATTATTTTTACACAACTGTGTATATTTCTTTTGATATATAAAACTATAAATATTATATAATTATATTATTAATATTATAGCAGTATAACTAAAAATGTGGAATTCCTTACTATAATATTTTACCATGCAATTATAGTCACAAATATAAAAAACTTTTCTTTCAATGCGATTGGGGATTTAGAATTCTTTTTTATTCTGCATTACTTTCATTTTGTACAATATTTATCTGAAAATAATTTAATGTATAAAATTTATAAAATTATTTTGGAAAAATATTTAAATTTTGAATAGTATAAATTCGAATGATTACGTCAGAATTCTGACTGTAATATTTTCTTAGGAACGAAATCAAATTGGCCTCTATTTATTTTTCACATTGCACGGCTAGTATGTTCAACCTCGCCGTGTTTCCTCTTGTGGTATAACCTTTCGCTGAAAGCGGATGCTGTTTATATTATCGAAGCGGGGAGCCGCGTGCCCTGAGCGCGTGCAAAATTCAAGACGAAATCCTTGATGTATCTTGGGGCTATCTTTCGCACGGAAGGGATCTCAAACGGATTTACGACTCGAGGCAAGGTTTTCCTACCCTTGTGTGCGATAATCTCATTTTGAATAGTAAACATTTTTGCAATGCAAAGAGGATTTCAAATAGGATTATTTGCGGATCGATATAAAATGTTTTTACGTAAATATTTAAAAATAGAGGAAGACTCGGTTGTGTGAATACAAATTTAAGACTTAAATAAAGCTTAGATTCTAAACGATCTTCAACAAAATTTCAAATTTGAAGATAAATTCTGTACATATTGTATAATATCAGAAATTAAGAAAAATTAAGAAAAATAATTCTTTTCTCGATGCTTTTCTTTTTCTTTCGAAAAGATCGATTAAAATTCACTTAACTATTCTATCATTGATCTAATAAAAGTGGAATATATTAAACAATGTTTACGTAAAGTCATTAAAATTACACGTGCTCGAGTTTGTTTAATACACGAGCTTATCATCTTCATTGTTCGCAGCACGTCGCTTATCACTCATCACTTTCCGATGTGCACGTGGTTTAACGCGATATGCATGAGGGCACATATACTATGTTGTATATAACAAGTTGAATAGCGAAAAGAGAATGTGTAGAATCAATTGTGGATTATAAATAACGGCACTGAACTGACCGTGACGTCTCATTATCTAGGCAAACGTACAATACGGTACGCCAACAGGGAAGGGATATTGTTCGAGCGTGCACATTACTCTATTCAATTCCATTTTCGAGCGACGTGTACTAACGGCCATTAAATGTTCCCAATGTACAGTATGTCCCAGATTTAGCGATCCATTCTTCACCCACGAACTCTTCAATCAACTTTCAATCAATTTTCCTCCGAGACAAAGATCTTGAGAAGATTCATTATTTCATAAATTTCCAGTTTTTAACATTAATTTGATAATTGTTATTAATCTCAAAATAAATTCAATAGAGAGAAATTTTTACTAAATTTGTTTTCATTTTTGAAATTTAATTTTCGAGTCTTCTAGCAGCTTGCAAGCTAAAATAATTAAGGTCTCGATATTTTTTTTAGCAAAAATCGATTCATTTGTCCAAGAATATTTAGTAAAAGATTGCCTGGTATATCTGGGACATTCTGTATTATCCTGTATGTAGCTCATATTAATATTGATCGAGCGTGTGGCGTTAATGGAAGTCCTCACGTTAATAGACACACGAGTCTTTAAACGCTGATACGGATTTCAAAGACTGTCTATCAACGTCACAACCTTTAAAACAGTCCTTCATCCTTACTTATTCACATATAAAAATTTAATTATTTTACCGAGTAAAAACACATTTATTTTAATCTCTGAGGGAGAAAAGCTTTGCACATATTACAGTAAAGTAACGGTATTAGTAGTTATGTTATATATAGAATAAATCCTGAAAAATCTGCGTGCTCTCGTAACTTTTTTTTTAGACAAAACACGCTGTATTGAAAAAAAAGAACCTTCCGTTTTATATATCTTGTAAACTGAAATACGTGCGATGTTGAGAGAGAGAGATACGTTTTTCGAATATTCCTATAAATGTGACAATAAAACATCAATGAAATTAAAATACGGCAGAAAAATTGTTCCATGATAATTTCATTACTTTCCCTGGTAATGGAACGTTTAATATTGGTAATCGGTTTGCAATTAAACCGATTAAAAATTTATATTACACACCATCAGTTACCATTTTCCCTTCTCTCTAACCATGCGTGTAGTGATAGCTTCACGCTGATGAGTTTTCGCGCTCTAACTTAACTTTTTCCCGTAAAACCTTCCACGGATTTTTCGTCTTAAAATTTACGCATTGCGTACAGTGAGTGTAAAAAGTATTCGTACAGGAAAAAAAAAAAAATCTTATTTTTAAAAAGTAAATATTATCCAGCTAGAAATAAGTTATCGAATTAATGTCAAATCGATACAATGATTTCAATACCAATTTGAAGTCGATTCGATGTTTAATTAACAATCATTTCTTGCTAGGTAATTAACAATTTATTCATAAAGAATTAAATAAACTGTATGTTTTTTTAAAATTATATATACCAAAAAAATTTGTATTAATTATAGAAAATGTATCATCTGAAAAATAAGCGAAAATAAAAAATTTTATTGTTTGGATGCTCAAAAAGTATTCGTACAGTCGAAAATTTACTTCTAAAATCAAGAATACATGCGAAGCTCGTTTGTTTATGTTAGAACATAATGTATTCATTGTATAAAATTGCTAATAAATTTACTTTCGACAAATAAGACCTTTTTTATAAAAAATTTCCTTGTAATTTTTGCACTTACTGTATATATGATCGAGACGAAAAAGGCCTTCTTTTTTTTGTTTTCTTTTAAAGACATGTGTCTTGATCGTGATAGAGCACTTTTATAGACATATGTATCTCTGTGATGGAGCACTTTTTCCTCTTCCTATTCCGGTTTTTATAAATTTTCTTCTCCTTTTATACGAATGTCTCTTTTGGGACACACTATCATTTTTTTTCTAATTCTCTATCAGTTTCCGCTCCACCCAGCACATACCCTGCTTTCAAAAATTGACGGAAAAGTTTGTAGCGCAGAGAAAAATGCACGATAGAGACAAGACAAATAAAGATGGATAGGTGACTCGTCTCTCCATCGATACGGACGCACACGTTCGAATCTCCCGGGACCTATACGAGTCAGACACTGGTTAGCATTGCCGTGTGCGTGAAATATCCACCATTATCTTGATTTGTTTGCGCCAGCCTTGAGTGCGTACGCTATATTTCGGATGGTTAATTTGTTGATCGACTGTGCCTGTAGTCTTTAATTTTTCATCCTAATGGATCGCTATCGCAAGTCCACACACGTGTCACTACTGTTGTTGCCGCAGTATCGACGTAGTACTAAATCAATAGCTTGAATCTGTAATTCACGGCAATACATCTTTCGAAATTTGACGTATTTCGACGATTTCGGTTGACGAAATCGAATAGAAATATTTACTATGAATATATTTATCATCAACTAAAAAATTATATTCACCCTGAATGAACAGGCATTATATTAAATAATGAACATATATTCAAAACAACAATAATACCAATTTAAAGCTAATAAGAGTCAACGCAGGACGAGGTGCGTAATCTTAATGTGGAATGATGACTTAACTCCAATATATCTGTGATGTCTTCTTTATTCACAATGAATATTTCGACTTTCTTTTGAGTCTTCCTCAGCATATACAATCGCTTTCTTTATCAAATATCACGCAAATACAACTCGATAGTTCGTGAAGGTAAAACATGCTTTAAAACCCTTTCTTTAGTTTAAATTTCATGCATTTTTAACAAAAATATTGCATGTACAAATATTTGACATAAAATATTTGACGTAAAATATTCAATAAAAAAGTCTTAAATTACATTTTACTCCATTTTATTAATTTTTTTGCACTGGTGAATGTATTCATAATGGATATTTTTATTCGATATCGACAATCCTATTTCGAACACAAAAAAAAAACGAAATCATGACATGTTTATCATTATAAAGATGAATGTCTTTTATCTTGAGGATTCGGTATAAAGTTCAATACAGATTTAAAATCACTGCACAATCCGGAAAATCAGTCTCAATCAGTTCGTTGCTACATCTGATTCTCGATTCCAGAATAGACCCCAATCAACGTAATTCTATAGAAAATAAGACATTTATAGAGATTCAATCGGAAGTTTATATACGATGATATTCTTCTCTGATTTTCGTTTGTCGACATGTAAAAATCCGTGTTGAAATTTTTTTTATAATTTTGTCAAGTAGGGTAACTGTCCCTATTAATGTGCCTTTTAGTCAACTTGCTTATTACTGAATTAATTATTAAATATTGTAGCTTTAATTTTATCTGCTTGCAATCAATATCGGTTTTTCAACTATTTCTTTTTCTTCTAATATTTCTTTAATTAAAAAAATGTTAATATTTTATAATGTTTTTGACAAAAATAAAAAACATGTTTTTGTCCCTATATTAGTGAGTCCTCCAAGCGACGATGGCCCTATTAATGTGTCCCTAATTTGTGTGCCTATCTACATTTGATTCACTTTAATGTATAGTTACTAAAACAGGTAATAAATTTAAGCTAATTGTTTAGGTTAAATATTACATAAATCATTGTTTCAATTATATATTTATTTCAATATATACTTATAACACAACGTTTTCAATACAGGGAACATTAATAGGGACAAGCTTAAAATCTTGCAGTACGTATTATTGGATTCACATAAATTCCTCACATATCTTTTGAAAAATATTTAAAATACTTTAATACTCAAAAAATAAAATATTATCTTCGGTATCGTATGCATTAACAATTTAACTTAACAAAAAAAAATTTTTTTTTCTTATTTATTCGTGCTAGTTTTCTTTATGACTTATCGAAATACAAAAGCACACTAATATAGGGACAGGCACAGTAATTGGGACAGTTACCCTAGATCTTGTGCTATTAAAAAAGAATTAATTTCGTTACAGTTTTGTATAAATTTGGTGTAATTCTAAATCAATCTTTTAAAAGATAATTCAAAATCTTACGATATCCTTTATAGCTTTTCGATAGATATTTCGTCTGTAACGTAATAGAGATACACAGCGAGTACAAATGTTACACGTACGTTTCTCTAAGTCTGTATGTACGTTTGATAAAATAGGTAGACAGAGCAAGACAGGGAATTACAATCTGCAAAGTTCTCGTAGTAATGGACGTCTGTGTCGGATAGTACAGTGCCAAGAGCCGCGAACATTGCGCCCAATTAGTAGTTAAGCTTACGCGAAACTTCGACGAAATTCAAGTTTGGGGAATTGGCGTCGAGGATTAGGATACTATACTTTACTTTAGCGCAGTGGCGACGAGCTTTTCTGTGGCTTTATGAAACCATTTACAGCTCAAGTTTTATCAAAAATTATTTTTATTCGAGCTTCGATAAAGGAAGAGAGTCTCACGCGCTCGGACATGGATATTATAAGTTTGCTAACATTCTCTAGATTTTATCTATATTTGCTTTTCTGCTGAAAAGCTTAGCTGAGTCAGTCTTGAGACACAACACGATGATTCAATTGAGAAATTCAGGTGAAGTTTGCTCGAGATACAGATATTTTATTTTTCACAGTGCACTAATCGATCCTTCAGATTATATTTTTGTTTGCGTTTACTATTTTTTAATCTTATAATATTTTGGTACTAAAGGTTATTTGAGGAGAGAAATTACTTTACATGAAAAACTTACTCGAAAACCAAAAATAAATTTTTAAAGTATTTAAAATTAAAAATTGTATATTCATATTATATGATGCTCTTATCCTTTTTTGGATATCAGTTATCTCGAAAAATAATGCTAGATGATAATTTTCTTACATTTTATATTGATTTAATAAAATAGCTAATGCCCATAGCAATGCGCACTTTTATTTAAAATTACTTTGCTTTTATTACTTTCTCGAACTCAATGTATGAAATTTAATATTTATTTGAGGAATAAAGTTTACCTCTGTTTTAATAAAAAAATAATTATGCAAATTACTTTGCTATTTTCTATATAACTTTTTTTTACATCCTGAGGACAATTGTGTGCATAGTTTATACAGTAGCTAAAATTTGTTAATAATATATATGTTTATCAGTTTATATATATATATAATACAAATAATAAATTTCAGCAAATATAATAATAGCAAATTTTTATATGATAGCAAATTTCAGCTGTTATCAATTAAATTAAAATAAGTTCTTTTGTCAATTAAGATTTATCGATATTTTCATTTCAAAATACTTTTTCGATCGAATGGAATCAGTTCTTATTTTAGATGACATTAACGAATCCACAAAATAAAATGTAAAATATGTGATAATATATTGCTTGTCGAAGTTACTATAAAATACGAAAAACAAAAGATTCACACACACAGTGTGCAATTATTTAATATTTAAAAATAATATTAAATATTTCTTTTGAAAAGAGTCCAACACATACGGCCGTGACTTTTGGTTTGGTATACGTTGTTTTGATATACCGGCATTATGGCTATTTGTTTTGGTATACGTTATGGCATTCGCGCAAAGCCACCGTGCGCAGTATTGACTATGTTTACACGGACACCCTTTATCGGGTTTAATAATATCCGTAGTTATGTAAAATTGGCTAATCATAGTAATTTCTCTGAAGGATCGAATAACTATGATTTGTCAGTTTCTATAAACTACGGATGTTATTAAATCCGATCAAGGGTGTCCGTGTAAATGTAATCATTATCATTGCAAGGTGAGACTTTAACGACAGGTAACGACGCGTTGTATACTGCTCTGTGTTACCTATTGAAATGCGATTATTTTCTATGAACAATTAACTCGTCTATCAGCACGTACGTTTGATTAACTCCCGCGATTGACGTCTGTTAATTTATTGACAACTTTTATTGAAGTAAGTATTTCGCAAAGTTTATTCATTTCACGTGCAGCAGTAATAGAGAATGGGAATTATAAAATATTCTTTTATTGCGATATTCATACGGGCGATAATTACTTATTGAAATGCGATTATTTTCTACGAACAATTAATCTGCCTATGGGTACGATTGATTAACTTCCGCGATTAACGACTGTTCAGTGTTAATTTATCGACAACTTTGATCAAAGCAAATGTTTTGCGCAGTTTGCTTATTTCGCTTATACAGAAGGCGATAGAAGATGAGAATTGTAAAGTATTGACTTATTATAATATTCAATGATATTTTTAATAATATTTAGATTTTAATATATTTTGTATTAAGCATTAACTTTTTTACTAATTTAAATATAATTTGTTTATTATTTGTAGATCAAGAACACGGATTAATATAAGAGTATTAATAATTCTGCGAATATCCCCCATAATTCAAATTATGGAAGACCACAATGTATTGATCGTTTATTAATGATACATGTGTTTCATTAAATTTACATTTTCGATATGTATTACTTATTACACATATGCAACACCGAATTTTGATTGTATCTCATCGGAGGATGAGTTGAATTTCAGTCGTTAACTCGATTTTAATATCACAAAATTTATTGTATTAATTTGCAAGGTTTGTGAGCATTAAGTGAATCATACAGCTTCTATTATTATTAATATTTTTTTGCATTTTCAATCGCATTTCAATGGAATTCCATCGCTACATAGTAAAGTGTATATTATATCGTGATTAATATCATCGGATGCCGCACAAAGTATCATGAGATTTATTCTATTCTGATAATAACATATTTATGATGAATATACAAATTAAATTACTTGTAAAACATGGTAGGAAACATTGTTAATTTAGCTGTTTATTTTTCTTTTTCAAATAATTTTAAATAAAATTTCAAGTTTGCGTTTAGTCTCTCTGTATGCTTCCAAGATTAAATGTATAATCACCCGTAAAAAATAGGTCACTGTAACATTACAGTCCATTTTTTGCGAGTGAGTATATTATACAAACTAGTACGAGAAAAGGCAATAATTAGAAACTCTTATAATATACATTTCACAAAATATATAAATAATGATAAAAAAATCGAGCAAAAATATTTTGCGATAGATGGCATCTATTTATAAATATTGAAAAAACTAATGATTATTAATTGTATTAATTTCGTAAATAAATAAGGCAATTTTATTTAAATTTTTAGTTCATCCATTTTTATTTATTTATAATTTTATGGGTCAATTTTCAAGGAAATCATTATTTGTTGTTGCAATCGGCTAAGTATACTCTCTATAAAGTTGATCTTTAATCAAACAATTATTGAACCATCTGTGTCTCATATGATATGAAACTTTTTTCTGAATGTCTTATCTAATATGTATTATATATGCTTCTTGATCCAAGATTCATAACGAAATACAAGCCTTAGTATATTAGCCTTAGCCTTAGCGGATCAAACCGATGATTCAATTACGCGACAGCGCAGTCACACTTGCTGAGAGCTCTGTTTTATAATTGGCCATGAATTTTAATTAATGTAGTTAGCTATGTAAGGTCAAATGGGCTAATTGAGGCTAAGCGAGACAACGCGATGATTTTTTAATGATGAAGTTAATGCTTGTTATAAAAGTTTCAAAAAATGAATTTAGAATAATTATGCAAAGAATTATTTGAAAATAAAAATCATTAACTTTATCATTGAAATATCATTATAGTGAAGAAGCCTAAGAAGTCTTGATTACTTCATTTAGCTATTTGACCTAACTTTATCGCATTTGTTTATGTGTTTGATATTGTATTATGCATAAATAACATGATAATGAGAATATGGATGATATGGATGACAATCAGTTTTCGATATTCAAATTTATTACTGTTTATTCAAATATATTACTGTTTATTCATTGCTTAATGACGAATTTATTACGTAATAAATAAAAGAATAAATTACGTAATAAAAGTTGGATATACGAAAAAGGGATAAAAATGTTCATAAACGTTAACTTTTTGTTAAATATATTACAAAATAATATATTTCTGAAAAGTTTCTTGTCTGATATCGTTCAACATTATTTAAAAGACTTAATTACATTGTATGTATTTGAATTTAAAAAAATTACGTTTTATTATATATTTTACATGAAGCATAAAAAAAACGCAAGAATATAATAATTTAATTAATCTTTAATTAAACTCTTTATTTGTAAAAATATTTTAACGAACATTCTTAGAATGCAATCAAGAGAAGACGATATTTCTCTCTGTCTATCTCTATTTCGTTCCACTGTATTGCGAGAACGGCGCCACGACGCCGAGCATTCTGTCTGGCTACGAGAAAACTTCGGCGCCGCGAAGGAATTGCGTCCGAAAAATAGTAAGCCATCGGTTAAACGTAGCTTCCTTGACTTTTTCGCATTGGATTGCGGCTCGAGCTACGTTATCGTTTACGGGTGGGAAGAGAACAGACGAGGTGTTGGAAAAACTGTTCAACCTGAACCACGAGTAGCAAACTTTTCGATATCTTTCAAGATATTTCCTCGAATGAAATTGTCCAACAACGAAAAATAAAAAAGATCAAAGCATGCTATACGTCATGTACTATGGGCGAAACAAATTTTACAAATGTTGTACAAAAAACAATAATGCCTGGAATTACGATGTTTATTTAAAAGCTGCAACCGCGCGTCATCTCGCAATACATTATAGTTATATTATAATAATTAGATTATGGTTCACATAATTCGTATTTATAGGGATTTGATATATATCCGTATTTTAATTGTTGAATAATTGATGATAATTGCGATATCGTACGACAGATATTTCATATGAGCTATTGAGGTCGACGCAAGTAATTCTTTTCGAAAATATGAAAATAATTTATGACAGGAAATATCGTAATATTACTATAACGTTGCATACTTTATTGCTTTATAATTTTTTAAGTTTTGTATAAGGAAACATATTAAATTCTACATTATTCCACTATAATTACAAATTAATGAGCGCATTTATCGAATGTTTCTATATGTTTGCACATATATTAATTTATATAATTTTTTCTAATACATAGAATGTTTTATTTTTGCTATATTTTTTTTCTAATAGCGTATTATTTTGCGGTAATTTTGCGTTTCGATCTATTCGTTCTATTCTTCGTGGTTTCTTCATCGCTCACTCTACGCTGTGGAATTCGGTAAATTCACCATCAATGTCGAGATACGCCGGGCACATTTCGGCGAGAATTGATTAAACCCGGTTTAACCCTTCGTTTGAGCCCCCATGTGCCTCGTAATCGTAAATTGGGGCGGTTCTCGTACTTGTAGCGCTATATCACCCGCCTGAAAAGCGCAGTCTCTTTCCAGGCGCGACCTTCTTTAACTTTTAGACCCATGCGAACCGATTCACATTTGCATTCGTTTGATTTTAAATTACATTACTTACTTTTCCGACTGCAACTTGAACACTTACGTAACCAGACACGTTAAATTTATCTTGTGTGTGTGTATTTGTTTGTTTGTTTGTTTGTTTATTTGTGTGTGTGTGTGGGGTGTATGTAATTTTCTTTAATATACTGAAAGTAGAATCTCCTAAAAGTTCCAAAATTGAATTCGATATCGCGATATTATGTTCAATTTTGTCTTTCGATACCTCGGTTTACTGCATCACGGAATGGTTTTCGAAGTACAGGATTGCGTGAATCTCAAAGAAATTGTCTCGCCAGGTAGGCAGCGAGGGAAGAAGCGTTTTCGCATATATAAGGGTAAGGTACAACCTTACAGCGAGGGATCGAGGCACTGAGGAGTTGTTCTACCTGACGTACGATAAAGCTCGCGCGTAACGGGCCGAGACCGTGTTCTCCGAATGGACTCTTTTTAACTCGGGACCACTAGACAGACGAACACGTTAATATCATTTGCCCGCCATGTCGTTGCTTTTATTTCGACCGTGGCGTCTACTTTGTGCTCGGGTAATAAGTAATTTCGAATTTTAATCACGTTGGAATTTTGTACTACGTTCTACTCGCCCACCGAGGAATGCAGCGTTAATGGAAAATCTCTTAAACCTATCGCGTTATGTGTGTTTTAAGTTAATCAAATGAGAACAGTAAATTATACTTTGTTAATAAAGTCCAAAATTATATGCATTTTTTCGTAAAAATAGAAACTTATATATATATCGCTCATATACTCGGAGAAAATTTTATATTAAGTTTTAATATAATTTTAAATTACACTTTATTATGTCTTGAATTTTCGTATGGACTCTCACAACATAATTCCGATTTAATTTTTACTATGATAATACTAATTTTTATCACATAAATAAAGTAATTATTTTGTTAAGCCATATTCTAACATGAAAACAGTTAATTTTTACTATGATAATACTAATTTTTATCACATAAATAAAGTAATTATTTTGTTAAGCCATATTCTAACATGAAAACAGTTAATTTTTACTATGATAATACTAATTTTTATCACATAAATAAAGTAATTATTTTGTTAAGCCATATTCTAACATGAAAACAGTTAATTTTTACTATGGTACGCAAACAAAATTTGCTAGGCATATATTTTTTACTTATTTTTACAATATTAACTTTCATTCAACAAGATTTGATTTTGTAATAAAAAATTTTACTATAAAACTTACTATAAAAAAGTGTAAAAATTACGTTGTATTATTGTTTTTAAAAAATAATTATAGCATTTAAACTTATAATTTACATGAAGACCGCAGCTACTATCACATTATAGTGTGGCGATTCGCCACTAGAGGTCCACGGGACTCACTCGGTTCGCGTGAGCACCACGCGAATTCCCTTTAAATAGAAACATCGTTTTGGATTAATTCTAGGCGTCTGAGGCAAGTCCCACACTACATCGCCTTACTGATGAGTCTATAGTAGTGTGGGACCAGGACAAAACGCTGCGGCCGATCACAAAGCTTCGAGTCAGGCCTCCTTAGTGGACATCCACAATAGTAATTTTATATTCACAATAGTATTCTAAATAATTACCGTAATTTGAAATATAAAATTTCCTCCGTGTATATCTTCCATTTTGAGTAAAAATTAATTTATATATTTGTCATATCTCTTATTTTTTCAATACTAGAAATTTAAAATGCGCCTATTACGGTCAAAGCTGGATCTTTATTGCTTTAAATAATTCTACTAAGGCCTCGGTGATCTAATGGTTTAGGACGCTCGTACGGAATTCAAGAGATCCGGGTTCAAGTCCCGGCCAAAGTTAATATTTTTCGCAATAAATTTATTAACAGTTTTTCAACATTTATTAACATCTTAGCTGATTGAAGTTTGGAACGTTCTTGTAGTGATTTTTTCAAAACGATTTCTTCCATTTCTCCTTTTACACAGAGGTACCTCTGTGCAAAAGGAGAAATGGGGGAAATCGTTTTTGGATTTTTAAGAAATTTTTAAGTTGTCTCTCTCTCTTCTCTCTTCTCTTCTCTCTCAAGAGTGGTTTTTCGCTCATAAGGGTGCCTTCCGACTAATGTATTCGATCGGGGTGTTTTTTATTTGTTGTCTGGCATGCAGAGGTACCTCTATGCAAAAGGAGAAATGGGGGAAATTGTTTTAAAAAAAATCACCACAAGAACATTCCAAACTTCAATCAGTTAACATCTTTATAATATGATGTTTGATTGTAGCATCAAATTATTAAATGTCAATTTAATTCGCGATTACTAGAGTAGTTTTAATTGCGTTTATAAGTCGGAAAAACAATTCGGCGCGCAGTTCGAAAAGACTACGATATGGTATATATGCAGGTACATATATAGTATATATTAGTAATTCAAGTTTGAATTATTTAAAGCAATGAAGATCCAGCTTCGACCGTAATAGAAATTTTTGATTTCTAGTATCGATTGTGTTCTCACATATGCGGTCTAAAATAAAGATTTTTAATATTGCTCTTATTTTTTCTCGAATGGAAGAGACAGTTATGATAAAATAAATTATACCGTAAAGAATTAACGAAAATTTTTAATATTTACTGATTACTTTTTTAATAACTTTTTATATTAAGATATATTTGTTTTTCCATTTTATAAAAAGAAGTTTTAATAAGATTCTTCAGTTATATTGCTTAAGTATTTAACATCTCATTACCATGTTAAATCGATAATATCGTATGCGAGCATTCGTTTGAAGGACATGGCATTACTGGCATTAGTCCGCCTGCCATGTTAAGTTTTATTAAACGGGTGGTTACTTATGTCGTTTTTTAAATTCTTACTATCTACTTATTAGAAACTATTATTCACTTTGCTTTCGTTAATTTTTAACTCACGGTAATGAAACAGTTTTAAATTAGAGATAAAAAACGAGACTCGTCGGCCGCAAAAGGGTTAAATAATTCATGCGTTGTTCCAATTTTCATACAATCCATCAGCGTGGCAGAAAGAATGAAAGGGATGGTTGAATTTTCATCCTTGTTTGTCATGCGCAACCGTTTTGCAAACCTGCCGCTGACGCTGGACGCTGGGGAAAAAAAGGAATTGAGACTTTTCGACAGCCGACACAAGCCGCGGAAATGAAAGGACAGGCTCTGGTGATTAAAAGCCCTTGGGCGGCAATTGATTTTTTTCTCGCATCCATTACACTCACACCTAGACGCAATGAACAACAGTTTGTCTACAGAGTGTACGAATATCGATGAGGCAGTTGCGCAAATTTATTATCTCTTCTGTTTATTTAAAATTATACGTCTCGTTTGTTCATTCAATATTAATTTTGATTGATTGACAAATGGTATGAAATAACATTTTCAAAGTCGAAATGTGCAATCTTGCCCAAAAAGTACATTCGGCACGCATTTAACAAATTTTCAGTATTCAATTTTGTTAATATTTAATAGTTTGGCCATTTTTTTTTTATTTTTGCACGGAAAAAAACGATTTTGCTGCATTGAAAGAAGAATTTTGCTGAAGAATCTACAAATTTGGCTAGATACAGATCTGAAAATAATTTTGCTGACCCATCAAAATATTTTGCAGGAATCTTAAGCATGATGAGCAATGCTACAATATGTTTTTGATATTCTAGCAACCAATTTTATTCTTATCTAATTGTTTTGTTGGTTCAGCAATTATTTTTCAGGTCTGTATCTAGCTAAATTTTTAGATTCTTCAACAAGATTGTCCTCTTAGTATGAAACATCTAAAAATTTAGCTAGATACAGATCTGAAAATAATTTTGATGACCTATTAAAATATATAATTATATATAGGAATTTTAAAGCATGGAAAACAACGCTGCAAAAATTTTTGACATTCTAACAACCAGTTTGAGTGCCCTACATAACTAATTTAACGATTCAACAAAATTATTTTTAGATTTATATCTAGCTAAATTTTTTAATTCTTTAGCAAAATCTTTCTTTCTATGGGGTTTGTGCTGGCAATAATTCTGATAATATGTTCGTGAAAAGTATTTCTGGGAATACAATTTTGCGTTTACTACACTTTTTCATTCTTTTTTTTTAATTCAGTACAAGGACTATTCCGATTGGCATATCCGTCGAACCGCACTATCAAGCTAAAACTCACGTCCAGCCGATCCATTTATCCTCGGGAGAAAATAAAGAGGAAAAAAGCTCGTATTTATTGGCTTGCGTCGCGACAGTTACATATTGCAACGCGTACGTATAAGCCGAACCTTGCGTGTACAGCTTCATGGATCACGAAATGCGTTTCATTGCTACTTTCTTCGCAGGTCACTCTGCACGTCATTGCGTGCTTGAAAACTTCGAGTAAAATGGATAGTTGTTAGGTCGACGTAGAAGCTTTATTACATCCGTGAAATAAAATCGAGATTGTAATATATAAATGTTTCAGTAATTTTTATTAATTAAAATAATTATTAAATTTAATTCGCTTTCTTCTCACGTATTTTCTTAACTATTATTTGAAAAACAACCTTCTTTTTGAGGATATAACTCTACATGGCACTTTCTTTTACGGCCATTTTCCGATACAATTTGCATTGCAGTCATATGTGTTCCTTCGATATTTTGTTTTAGTAAAGAGACGGAAAGAATACGCACGTAAAAGAATATACTCTGTTGGATTTGCAAGTCCAGGAGCTTGTTCTATTGTATCTTCCATGAAGCATACATCTCTCGTAGTTCGTCTCGACTTCCCTATCCATCTTCCTCTCTCTCTTCTGCGACTGTACCCTTTTTTGTCTACCTCCCTTTGCGTTTACATATCGTCTGTCGACGCCGTCGAGTACGACAAAGTAGAATTTCAACACATGGCACTTTCGCCCTCGCGTACGCGATAAGAGCACCTTTCTCTTCTCTTTTCTGTGAATGAAACTACGGAAAAGAGAGGAAGTTTATTCGCATTATGCAATCGTCAGAGCTGAATAATACTTCAACGTGTGAAATATGTGCTGAAAATGTTGAAGTAGTTGAAACATTATATAATATTCTTTGTTATATAATTAGTAAAAATTGGAAATATAAATTGTAAGTAAATATAATATACGACAATACTCGCCAGTAATAAATTCGAGCAGCAAACAAGAAATATTTAATAAATCAAATAATCTGAAGGGCTATGAGCCAGAAATACACAAAACAAAAATATATTCTAAAAAATTATAAATATGAAATTACAAATGTTATTTCGACGCCGATCGGGTCATTCTCAATGTTAACAAAAATTTTAAATATTAATATTACAAACGGCAAAGAGATATTTAATTAATCTACTAACGAAGACTACGTGTCTTTGAAATTATAACATATATAATTATACACATATATAATATATATATATAAAGTTTACGTGAATATATTTGGTAATATATTTGCATATATTGTTACGAAACATTCATATTATAATTATTTTTTGGCATCTTCAAATTGTTCTTGACGAAAACAGAATAGTCGAAAACTGAATAGCTGCAGAACACGTTGCAAAAGTCGCTCGCAGAAGTTTGAAAGTAAAGTGGAAGCAGACAAAATTCTCTTCGGCGGCACGAAAATTTATCACGGCTACGAATCTCTCGATTCAAATCCAATTTTCGAGATATACGAGACCACGCGCAATTTCCTACGTTTTTCGGATTTCCTACGTTTCCTCTACTTTCACTTCCGCCGCATTCTTCCCCTTGTTTACCGGTCGGTATTTGTCTGTCAAAAATGATATACTGATCCACCGTAGCTTAGGTTTAGGTGGATAGAAACGCCAATCTTTTTTTCGTTATTTGTGATACAGTGACATGCAAAATTTTTCACATGTTAAGTTACATCGTCCGATTCTACATAGCTTTTAATATAGATGCATATAGGTTATTTTTATTTACTTACAATTTTTAGCATTTTCTACACTGAAAGAAAAGATTGGTTGCTGCAACAAATTAGATGGTTAAATATGGCATAGCATTTTTAATTGGCTGTAGCAACCAATTTTTGGTTGCGTTAGCCAATCGAAATCTTATACTGACATTGCGGATAGGCTAATACAACCAACGATTGGCTGCAGCATCCAAAAATTTACTGTTGCAATTAAAAATGCTATGCCATATTTTACCATCTAATTTGCTGCAGCAGCCAATCTTTTCTTTCAGTGTAATATTAATAATTTAGCTCAATGTGTAAAATATAAAAGAAACGGAAAAACATTAGCAATAATCCATTCAATATATCTATAAATTACGCAGATTATGAATAATTTAAGTGATTATATATAATCTATTATATATTATACCTGCAATCGCTAAATTGAAATGTCTAATACGTTCAAAAGCAATTATTCCGGCTTTTTCATTCCTTTATAATACTCTATTAAACGCATGTCACTTAACTTTACTCTTCAAAATCGTCTGGTCGTCTTAACACAAAATGGATATGCGCAATTATCGTGGACTCTCTTTTGTCCGGCGTTGAGAGATTTTAAAAGCTTCCATTCTCCAAGTTCGATTAACGCACCCCCTTTGTTTTTTATCCAAGGTCCCGCGCAACCGGCCGTTAGTCTCTCTTTTCCTCTATTTTGTGAAAATAAAAGTTGATCGTACGAGCAGATCCCATTTAGCTCGGAAAGTTATCTCGAGGAACTTTACCGGTCGGCAGAGAGCGCGCTCTTTCGCGCTTTTGTTTTCCACTTATTCTTGATGCCACTTTCCTCTGGACAACTATTTTCCATTGACAGCTACTTTTGGTTTTACGATTAATATATCGATCAAAATAGTATTGCGTCACATATACATACAGTGAGAGCAAAAGGTATTCGTACAAGAAAATTTTTTATAAAAAATCTTATTTGTAGAAAATAAACATTAATTAGCAATTTTATACAATGAATACATTCTGTTCTAACATAAACAACCGAACTTTGCATGTATTTCTGATTTTAGAAGCTAAATTTCTCGACTGTACGAAACTTTTTGATCATCCAAGCAATACAATTTTTAATTTTTGTTTATTTTTAGGTGATATATTTTCTATAATTAATACACATCTTTTTGGTATATATATTATAATTTTAAGAAACATACAGTCTATTTTATTCTTTATGAATAAATTGTTAATTATCCATCAAGAAAGGATCGTCAATTAAACGTCGAATCGACGTCAAATTAGTATTGAAATCATTGTATCGATATTCATTCGACATCAATTCAATGATTCATTTTTTGCTGGATAATGTTTACTTTTTAAAAATAAAGTTTTTTTAAAAAACATTTTCTCTGTACGAATACTTTCTACACTCACTGTATATATTTCTTATAGATTATTTTATATATGGTGAATACTAAATACTCTACAAGATTTTAAGAAGTGATTTCTCACACATATTGAAGATGAAAACTTCGTAGGATTATTATATTCGATTCAATTTAAAAAATACGGGGTTTTCAAAATTTTTGGAAAGAACGAAATTTTCCCTCAACTTTGAAACTTCCTGTATCTTTGAAACATAAACCGTCTCGGACATATGGTCATATGAAATTTTCAGCTTGAATTTGAATGTGTGAGAAATCGCTCCATAAAATCTTTTACAGTCCATCCCGTATACATATACATAGAAATACAATATGAAGATAATTTTTTTCATCAAAAACTACGGTGTCGTAAGAGAAAAGTGTCGTGAAATAAGCAGCCAGTGAGCAAAGTACAAGTAAACGTCCAATAAATCAAAGCGTTTTAAAGAGAGAAAGAAGATAAATCGTCGAAATTTAGCAATCGCACAAATCGAGAGCGAGGACCAAGAAATTGGCTGACCAAATGGGACCCGCGGGTATCGAAATGGGGGCGGTTTAAATCGAGATAAAGAAAGCGAGAGAGTGAGAGAGACAGAGAGAAAGAGATAGAAGAAAGTGAGAGAGAGGAAAAAATAAGATGTTCGATGGGCTTTTTATCGAGTGATTTGGTCAAGCGACTCCCTTCGGAGCGATAACGGTCGTCAATAGACGTCCAGGACGTGGAGAAGAGCCCACGGCCGGCCTTCCTTCCTTCCTCCTTAGTCATCACTTTATCTCGCCCTGTTACCTTTCTCCCGTCTGTCGGGAAACTTTGTGATTTAATTGAAAAGAGATTTATCGTAACTTCATTCACGCGGTGCGCTTAATCCACGGCATTCTTAATCCGTGGTCGACGAATTAATCTACCGCCAGTCTTACGGATTGTTCGAAGTTCCTTGCGTCTGAAGAAGAGCCTCATTAATGAAGAATTTTCGTAATAGCGTGCTATATAGGGTAAAAGCAGGGATTATGGAATAGCTTTTTCTAAATTAACATTGCTCCAATATAAATGCTTATGAAGACTTTAAATTTACACAGAACTCTTGAGGAATATGTTAGCTACAACATTCAATAAATGAAGGTCGCCAAAATTTAAGTCCAACGTCAATATTAACAAAAAAGTCAAAAGTGAAAAAATGGGGGGGTTTAAAAAATGGGATGTAATATGGAATACCGATGAAATTTTGACCATAGTAATAAATAACACAATAAATGAAGTCCAAATTTGTTTATTTATATAAACTGATCAAGAAAAATAGAAAAAACTTTTCAATTTTTATTGTACAATACCACAGAAAATATAATAGCATCATTACGAACGTTATTACGCATGGATAAATAAAAAATCGCAAATAAGCTGATAAATCGCAAATAAGCTGATATAGAATACATGCTGTAATCTAATCTAACCTAATCTGATCACGAATAAGTTGCTAACATGCATGGAGTCTATTCCATATTCTCAACCCTCCATGTATTCCACATTACCTGAATTTCGTCATATGACAAATAAAGTCTTTCCGTAGCAATAAACAAGTTTGAAATAGCAATTAATCTGCATAATGTTGTTCATGCAACATTATTAAAAGCGTCTGTGCAATATAAGTACTAAAAAAACTTACCTTCACACACACAACACACACACACACACACACAATTTGTGAGAACACTTTTTTATAAAAAGCTGCCGGATCTTCTTACGTAACGGAAATGAATATGTTAATTGTAGCAAAACGGTTGGTCGGACCGAGTTCATTGCTTGTTATGACATGTTTGGTAACAGTTGCAATAACTTTCAGCGATTGCCGCCAGATTGCAATGCTTTGTTTAAAAAATAAGCCACTATTTCATATTAGTAGCCTATGCCATAACCCCTGATTTTACCCCACACATCGCGTTTTATGCGTAGTAATTTTATGTTAAATTTACGTGTTATTTTTAATGTATTATAATATGAATTTGGGCTGATGAGAATAAATCTAGTTAAATAAGAGAAATCCTGTATTTAATCAAAACGGATCTCAACGTTTAAATATTCTGCGTGAATTTATGTACATATCTGATTCTACAGATCGCACACCGAAATCTTTTTCGGTCTTTAAACGCAATCATTAAGCAAAACATATAAGTAGAACCAGACTAGTAATAGCATTTATTAAATTGATGAGCAATTTTAATGCCAATAAGCATTTTTATAAGAATTTTAATCTGATGTTAATGAGAATGTTAAATAATTATTGCGAAAAATATTGCCGAAGCTTTGGTGGTCGAATGGTGAAAACGCATGGAATACGAGAGGCAATAAATTATTCGCAATAAATTATTTAAGATGCTTAACATCAGAATAATATTCTTATAAAGATGCTTATTAGCATCAAAAATTGCTTATTATCAATTTAACAAGTGATGTTACTGGTTTTGCTTATTATTACGTTTCAAGATCGAAAAAGATTACAGCGCGCCGCAGAATAAGATATACATATAAATTCACACACACAGAAATAAATATTTAAGCACTAAGATCCGCTTTAACCGATTATAAAGTTTCTTTTATTTTTAATAATAATAATTATTATTATCTTATTTAATTTTAATTATTTTTAATGTATTCAATAAAGTGAAATATCTTATAATTTTGTGTCTATAAGAAAAAAGAGTTACATACGTAAGTATAACAAATTTAGAAGAAAAAGAATATTTTTTAAATCAAGAGAATAAAAAATTGTTGCCATGTCCTTTTTCTGTTGTTAATTACTCACATATTGACATTTATAAGATAAATTCCAATTGTTAGTTTTTCAAAATTAATTATGAATATATGGAATTTATATAAAATATAAAGTTTTATTAAAAAGTGTGAAATATCTTATAATTATACATAAGAGAGAACACCTTACTTTATCATTGCTCCCCACCGAAAAAATCCGTTATACATATAACGAATGATTATCACGAGCGAACTGTCGGACGAGTGTTATGGTATGACGAAAAATCGAGCGAGAGCGTGAGATTCAATGTAGTGGGGAGGAGGGGGAGGGGGGTGCGAAAAAGAAATTTTTTTCCCTCGAAGGATACGGTCGAAGACGGGGGTGGTTGGGCGAGGTAGTCTCTTCTATTGTTTAACTTGATAAATGAAGTAGTCGGGCGCTCGGAAGCTCAATGCCGCCTGCCCGGTACACAATGCAATGGCGGCGATATATTGTTCCGAGTTAATTCAATGTCGGAAACTCGCTCTACCTCGCGCAGGTAGTAAACGTATATAGACGCGCGGTGAGTTAAATATACAATATATTTAGTCGAGATTGCCCGCCAATGCGCACTTTTTTCTCGTTTCCGCGCCCAATTGCATGCGATTCCATGGCTTCTCGACTGTACTCGTTCGATTTGCCATTACTGAAAAATAAATCCTCTTTTCTTGGTTACTTTCCCAATTTATCCAATCATACAGAGTTGTATGGATCGTCTTGCGAAATTGAGGCAACTTACATCTCGATAATATAAAAGCAAATTTTAAGATGATATGCGGCATGGTTTCTATCTTCGTATCATTATTATGCGTTTCTATATTTGCGGCAGTAAAATGCACTTTTAACATGAAATGCCAGAGCATCTTTTATCCTAATAATAGATTTGGAAAATGTTCAGTAGATATCGTGAAAGTAAATTTAGTATATTTTCTATATAAAAATGTTTGTATATTTAAACAATTATAATTAATAATTGGATAAATTATATTTTTAAATAATACGAATCAATGTAATTAAGAGAAATCTTATTTTCGGTTAAAGTGGATCTAAAGACCATCACACGTAAAAAAGTTTTAGTCGTAATTGAAGTATATCGATCGTGGTCAGCATTCTAAAACGTAAACCTTTTAACATTTTTAACTGTGATTGGTCAATTTGCTTACGACTTTATGGTTACGACTACAACTTTTTTACGTGTGATAGCTTTTAGTGCTTAAATATATTTTAATATAAATTTATATACATAACCAATTTGTATGTTCAAATTTTCTATTATATTTGAAAAACATGTTTACATTCAGTACATCTATATTCAGTATAACTGAGGAATACGTATGTATAGATCTATATATATATTTCTCACTATAGATATACTTATTGTATATTAGAATATATTCTCAGCACGTATTGAGAAAACAAATTGAATATACTCAGCTTGCATAGCTGTTTTGTGTATAGCATAGTGTACATTTCAATTGGAAAGAGAGAATATACATAGTTTACTTTTGCGATATTCTCTGAATAGTCTCAGAATTTACAATTTATATACTGTTAGAGAAATGCTTACCGAAATTTTTTATCTTATTCTACGCGAAAAATAACGCCATTTCTTTAAGATTAACTGTGTTTAAAAAAGTGCCAAGTGTAGTTTTTACGTGAGTGTTTATTGGATAGAGTGACTGTCGCTGCGAATTACGACGCTATAAAATCGGCTCGAAGCGATGAACCGAATACGTTGTAAATCGGTGAAAAAAAGATCGAAAGGGGAGAGATAGGAAGTGAGCGCGAGTGCCCTATCATCGTACTCGTCACGATCGAGCCTTCCTGCTTACGAGCGACCTTTATGTGGATTAGGTGAGAGAATCGTAAAGTGAAAATCCCCCTCTTCCGCCTGGCTATTTCACCGAGCTGATGCGAAGGGCGATGAGAATGCCACCTTGCACACGCAGGCAGGCAGAAGAGTACCTTCTGCAGAACGGATGAAAACGATCGTAAGTTCTTTAAACCGATCCTTGAAAAATTCAACCAAGATCTTCTCCCCTATAATTCACGATATCTCAGCTGCGTTACACATTTTTCCTCCTTTTGTCTCTCGACTGGTCGTACAAACATTCCAATATTTCACGCTTGTCGTTTGTTCAAACCTTGGCTAGAGTAGATATCGAAACTAATATAAATAATTTCGGTGCGCACAGAGAGACAAAATTTGCTACAAATTAAAAACGAATTACAAAATTTAATTGTCAAATTGTTTGCTGTTTATAGCAAATGACAATTAAAGCAATTATTTGTTTGCTGTTTATAGCAAACAAATTTATATATTTGACAAATATTTTGCATTTATTGCGAATAATTTTTCTAGCAAGTGTAAAAAAGAATAAATATTTGTTACACCTGCATCATTTGTGATCTCTGCATGTGCAAATAAGTTTATATCATAGTATAAATTAGCGTTCATAACAAATTTTTCTCTCTTATGCGTGCTTAGAACATAAGTAGGTATATTATATTAAAAGTGCTACATAACTCTCTTGTAGCATTTTGTACTGGCAGAGCTGGTGCGTACTTTAACGCTATTAAACACAAATCGACGTAAATATGTACGTTTAATAAAAATATAGAAACGAATTAAATCGCGAAATTCTCAATATATTTTATTGTAATATTTAATCAAATAAACATTGGGTATTTTATTAATTGAGATAGTTCAGTTTTACATTCAGATATTAAGTTAGTGTATAACAGCTTTAATATACACTGAGTGCGCACCAGTCCTACCAGTGAAACATGCTATCTTTAACATACAGTGACTACTTTAACATGCAAAAAGTGTTCGTACAGAGAAAAGATTTTTTTAAAAAACTTTATTTTTAAAAAGAAAATATTATTCAGCGAGAAACGAGTCATCGAATCGATGTCAACACTAATTCGACGTCGATTCGTTTAATTGACGATCTTTTTTGCTGGGTAATTAACAATTGATTCATAAAAAATACAATAGACTGTATGTTTCTTAAAATTATATATACCAAAAAGATGTGTATTAATTATAGAAAATATATCATCCGAAAAATAAACGAAAATGAAAAATCCTATTGTTTGGATCCTCAAAAAGTATTCGTACAGTTGAGAAATTTAGCTTCTAAAATCAGCAATACATGCAAAGCTCGTTTGCTTATGTTAGAACAGAATATATTCATTGTATAAAATTTCTAATTAATGTTTATTTTTTACAAATAAACTATTTTTATAAAAAAATTCCTTGTACGAATACTTTTTGCTCTCACTGTATATAGCTGTCCTGTTTGTTCATTTTATTGTGGTTCGCATGTCTCTTGTAGTTTTTAACAAGTCCTTGACAGTTTTAAAATTTCATTATTATAAATATATGGCGTAAAATTAAACAAATTACATGATTATCATCTAGCGCAAGCGCAGACAAATTTCAAACAAACGAGGACAGATATAAACGTTGGAGACACTTTTGCTACGTTATTCACGTGGCACTTCCAGTACATATAGTCTAAGGGTGAATGCAATTTTTTTTAACGTCATAAACGCGAAAGAAACAGGCTACGTTATCGCGTTTTTATTGTCGACGAAAGATCAAAACGCTGTCGGTGTGCGAGAAAGAAATTTACGACTTTGCCAAATTTATTCCGGTTTCAATTGCCTGCTCCTCCTCGTAACTCTATTCGCGACCTCGCTAACGAACGAATGAGCAAGCGAGAGGAGAGGATAAGAGAGGTAATGCAAATTGTGATACGAACGTACGCTCGCGCCGGAATATCTTGCATGTAAATGGCCGAGATGGAGTGCAGGGCTGAGATAGAGCGAAGATTGGACCGTGACGTGCGCGAGCCTCGAGTGTCTTAATATCGCGAGGTGGAGAAGCTGCAAGGCAACTTTGTCTTCATTTTCATCTTCGTCTTTGCGCCAGCTACCGAGAGTCTCGTTTTCCCAGATGTATTTACCTCCGACGTAGATATTTATAATTTCGAGACCGTATTAGCATTTTGAGAATAAGGAGTATCTTAATAGAACAATCGACGCGCAGAATTTCAAACGGATAGCCGCGTGTCTCTAACGACAAAAGCGTTGATAAAATTTTAATACTTTTTTTCACACAGTTCATACAGAGAGATAGATTCGAAGATTAGATATTTAAAGATTGGATTTAGAGATAAATTTAAAGATTTCCTCTTCCTTTTTTTAAAATTTGCTTACGGATTTTAAAATCATAATCTCTCACATCATGGATATCTAACATGCAATCTTAATTGTAATTACTACCAGATAAAGTGGTTTCTGCCTTTTGAGACATGCTTTTATACACGGAAAGAACGGTTTTATCGAATTATGTAAAAAATTTAACTAGATAGATTTAAAAATTATTTTATTGAATTATCAAAATAATTATGTCAGCTTAATATAATTGTTAGAACATCAAAACGTTTTGCAGCATCATGCTTAAGTTTTCTACACAATTTTTGATGGTTCAAAAAAATTATTTTCAAATGTATACATCCAGCTGAATTTTTAGAAAAATTATTTTTTCCATGTATAAAACAAATACTCCTATCTATAACGTACAAGATTGAATGAAAATATTTGTATTCTTTCTTCTTGCTTTCGTTCGTCGTTTACCTTTTTTCCGATCAGCTCTTTTACTTCGCACATTATGCCAGAACTTGCGTTTTAGGATGCGAAATTTATATCTCTGTTACACTTCGCGCTCTAATCCACTCTCCCTCTATTAGCGGCGCAGAGCGAGGCTTAAAGGGGCCCGGCAGCGTTTTCCGCGCCGGAGGCTTATTAACTATAAGTGTCTGTTCCCGGTAGTGCTATTTATAAAATTAAGACTAACTTTCGTCTCTTCTAATATACGCGGGGCGGCTATACCCGCGCTGCGCTTTTTCACTCTGCTCTCGTTGCCTGTTAGAGCCGCAGTCGCTTCTTACCGGAAGAGCGTTAGAGCGAAAATAGCATCGGAATAACGAATATCTACCGGCGGTAGGACGGATTTATGGCGATATTGTCAACGGTCGTTGCATTCGTCCGTCGCGGTAGTCCCGCTGCGAATGTTAGATAATTCTCGCAGAGCACACATCTGAATCTGAGAGAGCCAATCCCGGAAGAAATAAGAACTACTTTAGTCCTTTAAAACGCGCAGCCGGTCTTAATGGAACGTCGCAAAAACTCAAACGGCAGAAAAATGATTCCACAGCGGCGAGTGTTGTTCGCAAGAGTGTCCGGCATCGTTAACATTGCGCGATAAGAAGCTCTTTCTTTTTTGCATAATTTAGATGAGAAAGTGATTGGAAGTGAGATTCCTAGCTAAACGGAAGCCGCGGTGCGAGAATATTATTAGTAAAATGCGTGCTGGTTAATTATCCGAGGGGGCGAACTGAATGGCGCGATTCGAGCTTGCAGTCTCTGTACCGTTTATGACAATGACAAATGGTTCCTTCGACGATTCATCATCACTCTCCTCCCTCTGACTGTCCCGAGTTGTACGTGCTACATTTTTGACGGCGGGACGAGTACCAGATAGCTTCTCCAACTGGTCCTAAGCGTCATTAGACGTTCTACGGATTTCTTAGCTTCGCACCTTCATCTTTCGCGTCCCGTTTCATTTTTTTTTTTTTCGTGCTGCATTCTTCGCCATTAATATCGAATAAGCTGTAAAAAAATTTTCGAAAATAAATATTACTCCACCTTCTAATTACAACTTTTATTAAAATTAATCTGTTTTTGATAGCGTTTGAATTTGGGCTGCAATTTTTATTGAAAACTCTGCGGCAATTTTCGTGGTGAAATAATATTTGATAATGAATTTGCTGTACATAATCTATGTTACATGCTGGCAAATAAATTATTTCATTCGCGTTCTTAACAGACAGCAGGAAGATATAACGTAAAGAGGATCGGACATTTGCAGAGAGAGGTATGTAACGTATCTCCGCGCTGAATTAATGGCTGCGGCCGTATATCTAATCTCTTTTACTCAGATTAGTATAGAGACGAATGATGTGTCATTGGTCGGGTTTGCTCGTACGTTATTCGGCACGTGCCGCAGACGCCGGGAAATTCTCTCGGGACCGCCAAACTGAATTCGAATACGTCTAATCGCGAATTTCTACTCCGATTGTAACACACCATTGTTTTACATGCGAATGATGTCGTCGCAACCATCCCTTTCCGTCCTTTTGATTTCGCGTCTGTTTCAAGATAATCGTTACAAGAACGTTTGCAGAATAGTTCCGCTTTTGTTACATACGGTTATCCATAAGTTATGTTGTATAATCGAAATCTTAATTACAGAATAAAAAATTCAAGTAACAAAGTCTAGCGTAATTGTAAGGGAGCACCGAGCAAGGGAGTCCTGATAAGAAAGTGGAATCTTTTTTGCCTCATTAAATTTGCATTTGGTAGAACGAGCTAATATTATGGAGTCACTCAAGGTTTCCATTCCCGCGGTAACAACGGCAAACATAATCAAGCGCATATCTCGAAAGTGAATCAGCTTGATCCATCTACGAGATTTTAATATCCATTTTGACAGAGAAATTTAAGACCTTGCTTAAAATAATTAAACTGTACATATACATATAAACTCTACGTATAATGTATATCTCTATATATTCGTATAACGTATAAGCAAATTGAAGTAAATTGACATATGAGAGAGTAATTAATTTCTGTACGAACTGCTGTGCACTGTTACCATGCGTATTAATAGAAATTTAATTTATTACATGTGATATACTTGTAATTACTTACTTCTAATATATAAGTAAAAGTGATAAAATGTAAATTTTTGCAGTTTAAAATATTTCCTAAAATACATATATATGGATTTTCGAGATTTAGGACTGTTTTTATCAAATAGTTAATTTCTATTAAACATGTACATGAAAATTTCTTAACGATCGTGGCCTGTGTAACATTATTATAAGTTTTAAGAAATTGGCAGATATTTTTATTTGCGAGACGGAGAACAGTATCTCTCGCGGATACATTCGCGAGAAAATGCTGTTTAAAGTACACATCGGGGGTAGTCGTGCGTATTTGTAAACGCGCGCGTGAATAGATCGTTTCCGATTCGGAAAGGGCTCCAACAACCCCGATTTTCTCGAACCTTATCGAGTTTTAAAGATTCCCCGCTTTGCTCTGCTATTCCTCCTTTCTTCTCGCTTTCTTGCTTCCTTCCCTCTTGGAGTTTCGACCGCGGATAAAAGTCCGGAAAATTAAATATTGATTTTGTTTGTGAACGATGGCGACGGCGGCTCCGTGAAGGAAGAGGCTTCGACCTTCTGAGGGTTTATATTGCTGTTTCCAAACCAAAATTCACTTAGACGAACTTTAAGAAACCAGACGGAAGCACCTTCTCTATTTTTACAGCGATTCAATCTAGCTGTTGTGCTGTATATACAATATGTTTAGATATATAGTATCTAAACATTGGACTGAAAAGTCTCATTTGAACTAACAATACAATTAATCAGAAAAACTTTATATATTTTAGCCCTTATAGGGGCATATTTTTTTTATTAGGCGAATTTTGATTAATTTTTGTATTTAAAATGACAGATCCCATATGGCGAACGAATTTTTTATGTCAGTGATTATTTACAGTAAACTTATATTTTTGAAGATTTTTTGGATCGCTTATTATGAATCTCTGAAGTTAAATTTTAGAAATTTAAACTAGCGGATCCAATATAGCGAATTAAAAAATTGAAGTACATACTTAATGAATTTATCCGTCATAATTAAATTTTGCTTTTTTTAATTCACTTTTTTCTTTATAAAAATTATTATATTATAAAATAGTAATTTTTTATAAATTATTATATTATTTATATAAAATTATTTTTTGTCTAAAAGAAAACATTTGTATTTTTACATGTATATTCAAGATTTTTTAAATAAAAACCGTATACGTAAAAATTCTTAATAAATTATATATTACAAATTAAAATATATATACTTAATATTTATTTAAATTTATTCTTCTAATTTAATTAGTTTATATGCAATCCAATTAATTCAAAAATCACAATTTTTGGTTTCAATTTATCGTGACTAAAAATATATTGCTTAATTGATTAAAGTATTAGAAAATGATACTTTAAGCTTTCAAAAGCAGAAATTACATTAACATGTGCATATTAGTAGTTAAATTTCACAGAAACATTGAAAAGATTAAGGAGATTCAAGATGAGACTTATATATACGGTATACGTCCCACTGGCCTTGTAAGGGTTAATAGAACTAATTTTTCACTCTCAGCAAATTAATATTTTTTACAGAGAAAATGATGTTAATCTAAAGTCTAATTTTCTCGATCGTAAGTCTAACTACGTAATTCGTTTAGTACTTGAGAGCGGGATTGTTCATCATCCAACGCATTAGGTAATTTACCAATCAAACAACGTTATTACTTATTTTATATCCTAATAAAACTAGATTTTCGCAAATTACTTGATTTGATATCTGTTAGATATTTCTGTTTAATTTTAGTTTGATCTCTTTCTCTATAGTTGAGAGGGATCCATTTTGCGGATCCAGGATGTCGCGTACGTTATTGGATTAGCTCGAAGGCGCATTGTATATGAAGAACTTTCTCAAACTCGCGGCGCACGCTATCGCGATAATACGATAAGGGCCTTAGAAATTATTACGGTCACTAGGAATTTCACTAAAATTCCCAACATAACTACCGTCCGCAAATGGCACCTACGTAACGATGCTATGCCGGGATTAATTCATTTAGATGGAATTGATTAATCAAGCTAAAAGCATAATGACTTATTTTTGGCAGTCACGTTTTACCATACTCTACCTCGTCAAATAGTAAAAAGAGATCTCTCGAGATTATCGGCAAAATATACTTTATTACACGATTCGCGTACGAAGCTTCTTGTCACGAATGTATCGCAACGTACGTTGTAGTATCACGTAACCAATGGCGTTCACCGTTGACACGAACGTAGACTGTTAAGTTCCTTCTCGTCTAATGGATACTTCCGGTGGCGTGGATACATGTCTTGGATCGGCGAGATGGAACGACAGCAATAAAGACACACGAGTGCTACGGAGATATACGGAATCGTATTATAGGGAGGGGACGAATCTGCGTGGACATAAATCATTGTGTCAGAACAAAATTCGTTCATTTGTCTATATTCGTTGTAATATCATAAGAATAGCATATTACATGAATATTGCAAAACCGTGCAAAAGTTTCGCCGTACTCGTTAAATACTTTGGGGCTGCGTTAATCGGAAAAACGCGATTTTAGAACAATTTTTATTAATAGGATGTTTTTAATAGGATTAGTCATCATTATTAATTCATCGTGCTTTAATCCATTCGGAGACGAATTTTCCAAGTCTCTTTTTATCTTTCTAGAGGCGACATTGTCTTGTCATTAAAAAACAACTATATTTTTACTAATTTTATTATAGTTGTAATAAGAATAATAAACTACACATTCCTATGACATTGTTACTCTCGGTTTAAAAACATGAAGTAATTTGAAGTATATTGCTCTCTCTCTCTCTCTCTCTCTCTCACATTCTTTTTTCACATTTCAGTTTTAATAAATTTAATTATTTTTTAATAGAGCTGATATATGTCATTTTTTTTAACGGAGCTTTAACTGAAGATAAGGGAATGCGTCAGTCTGTACACTGAGCAAAAAGTTGTTAACTTGACTAAATTTTAGTTTAATTTGTAATGATTATTTAGTTCAAATATTTAGGTATATATTTAGATCAACAAAAAATCTTGTAATTTAAAACATGTTATTTGTTTGAATTAACAAATATTTGGTTGAATTAATAAATATTTGCTTGACAGCCCGTGACCGCTACATTTAGTTGAATTAACTAATATTTTTTGAAAATATTAGTTGATTTTTTTCTCAGTGTACCTATTATAGATACGTCTATGATGATTTCAAAGAATTTATCACTAATCTTTTTGGCATCAGTTAGAAGTACATATATTCATGTTCGATGCATTTCTATCATTAATATTTAAATAACTATATATTCTACACAGATCCTGAATTTACTCTAAATTTATGCCGAATTTAATTTTAAAGTGAACGTTGCGCAAGTATGCAACATTCGCCCCTAGAGGGTTTTAAGGAGGGCTACAACTTAAAGCAGAACTTAATAGGAGCGTCTCGTGCACGAACTTGATAATTCGGAATTTATCCAGTAGTTTCCGGGCCGTACAAGGTTGCTCGTATAATCCTCCGAGTCCTCTTGGATTTGACTCTTTACGAGTGCTCACGCATCTCTCTATGAGAGTATCAGTGCCATTCGCTATCGCGTCGACGAGGACACGCCGCGGCGACGGCGGCGGCGTCGCGTCGCGTCGCGTCGCATCGCACCGCGCGCAAGGCGCGCATGTGACGTATGCGCCCGACGCAACTCCGACATCGCCGCTGCCACCGCGACGGACGTGACTTCCCCTCAGTGGTCCGTGAAACGCGATCGGAGTATTACGTCCTCTCTCGCTCTTCCTCCTCCCTCGTGGACACGCGGGATCCGTAAATCCGCGATCCCGCGTCACATCGATCCGCGTCAGCGTCGCGTTTGACAGTCGCGGAGAGATCTCTCGCCCTCGTAGTATTTTGCGATGTAATTGATCGGGGGAGAGAGATAATTGGGTGCACATGAGAGGGACGAAGGGGTATGTAATTCGGGGAGAATCGATGGTTTCTGCGTGAATAGCAATCGAACTCTGTATATGTCAATGCCTGACATTTCAAGTGGCAGAACGCAGGACAGCGAAGGGAGAGGGAGTATATATACCTACCTTCGAATTTTGGAGTTCATTTGTAAATATCCACCACGGAGTTTCCAGGGATTTTTGCGATTTTTTGATAATGTAAATTTCATGCGAATATGTAAATAATGCTGGAAACTATCGTTGAAATATGACATATTAATTTAAATTATCATATTCTAGCGATTATATGTTTATATCGTTCTTTGCTGATTATTTAATATTTATAAATTTGATGTTTCAAATCAATTTTAAATCAAGTGTCACATTGTTCAATTCTGTTGCATTACCTCCGTTCATTGTTTCTTTTGTTACCAACAAACTTAATTGGATTGAAGCTTGATTTATTATATATGAAGCACTGCAAACATATGTCGCGGTTTGACGAGGAATTAGTGTACTGTTAATACTGTTAAGTGAATTCTAAAACCGACAGCTGTATTAGATCGAGTGATAAACACGATTATCGCGTAAGCGGTGTACTTAGTTTAAGAGTCAAGTTGAAAATGACTGTCGTTTGTAGTATATGACAGTAATTCATTTCAAAGAGCGTTAACTGCATTTTATTTCAGATAACAATTTCAATTACAACGTAATATTGTCATTTATTATTAAATACGAAAATTATACAAAGAGATGAGAAATTAATTTTCTTTTCTTAGACTAATTTATCTTTCTTTGTCGCATTACGAGCAAACATTACGTACTAGAAGTGGTCGTTTGAACGGCAGTGTTAAAGCAATTAGTAGCTTCTTTCTATCAAGGCGATGTCAATTAGCGGCTAAATCACGCCGAACAAAACAAGAAATCAAAAGAGAGCTTTCAGTCAGGATAACTTCGTTTACAAAGTACATACGGGCTATTCTCATGCCGCATTGAGCCAATTAATGCAGTTTTAATACCATAATATCTTTTAATAATTGGCAATTGTCACTTTTTAAGAATTTCGTGATATTTGAATGAAAGAGAAGATAATAAATTAATAATTAATAATAATAAATTATATAAACACAGGTAAACGATAAATTATGAGATTATTGGATATATTTCCGATAATTTTATACGTTGCCATTTAGTTTATCGTTGAAAAGTACTTTAAAAGCATAATTATTATTTGGACATGTATTAAATTTACATATTTGAATTCCTTATTTAATTATTGAAACGAAAGAGAGAAAGTTAAAATGTAATAAAAGATATTTAAAAAAATCTTTACAAAAATACTGTTTCGCTTCGATAAGTGCATTTAATGCATGCACAAGGAAAGCCTGCGTATCTTTCTCAATTGGAATGCAAATACGATAGCGATTTACAACGCACGAACAGTGTTTCACGCCATAATGTTTCTAACATAGTATTATCCGAGAATATTGTTGATTCTTTTCAATTTTCATGAAAGCGTTAACGTCTTATCGAATCTTTTTTAAGGAAAAATTGCATGAAAGATTTGTTAAACCATTATAAATAAATCGCTAGAAACTGGAGTATATTGTTGTGCGGCTGATCGAAAAGAATAAATTACGGAATAATTTTAATTTCAGCAGCGATAAGATAGGAGATACAACCTCAATTGTTTTATAATCAACTTTTATAGTCAACAAGGAAAATTATAGTACTAGATTATTTGATTTATAGAATTGATTTTTCTCTTCAATAGAAATATTGAACTTTTATTTAAGAATAAATATGTGCTCACGAAACGAGTCTCAATCTTTCAGAAAATAAATTGATATAATAATGAATATTACATATATTAATAATATTAAATATAAATAAGTATAAAATATATGGTATGAAAAACAATACTGTATAGATAGTAAAATATATATATATATTTTTTTTTAGTAAAATAAGCTTTACTTTACAGACTCTTAATTTGAGGGCATTATTTTTGATCATACACTGACAAAAATTTCCAGACTTTATCAGTTCAAAATGTTAACAAACGGATATTTCCGATAGATTTTGATCGTATATTTAGGACTATCCGATAAAACATTAAGAAAATTTTATCAGATAGTTCTAAATATACGATCAAAATTTATCGGAAATATCCGTTTGTTACATTTTGAACGGATAAAGTCTGGAAATTTTTCTCAGTGTAATAATACAAAAACTGAATTTGAAAAAAAGCTTGTAATAAATGATGATTTTCTTTGACTTTTTCGCTGATCCGTCTTATTAAAATTTCACTCGTTTATTCTAGCGTGCATTTTTGATCATAATTACAAAAAAGTGTACTGAATTTGAAAAAAAGCTTGTAATAAATGATGATTTTCTTTGACTTTTTCGCTGATCCGTCTTATTAAAATTTCACTCATTTAATCTAGCGCGCACTCTAAAGAAAGCTATGCCGCATTGTATCGCAATTAATCAAAAGTTTGTCCTAGTTATGCGTGCAGTTACTCTTAGAACTTGTTATATAATTAATTTTGGGATCAAAATTTTGTTGTTTCGCTTTAATGTAAGGCGTTATAAAAATGTTTCATATCTTAAGGAAAATTTCGTTACAACCTTTGTACGTTATCACTTTTTCAGTTATCGTATCCTTATTTCCTGCAATAATATCTTTTTACATTAATCATTAAGTCAATGTTATATCTTTTGTGTTTTTACTTGTTTCGCATTTTCTCATTATTTTTAAAGGAATTTAATTTTCTGACCGAAATAAATATCTCTTCCCCTTTTTAAACGTCGGTTTACGATATAAATCTCAGGGATAAGGGTAAGCGAAAATTAAAGATCTCAAAATTAATACGGGTCTTAGGAATGTTTACGGTGATAATTAAAGCTACACGTTTCGCAGAATTCGAATCTTCTAATTTTTCATCAAAATTTATAATTTTAGAAATTAAAAATATATATATTGTTGTGAGGCAGCAATAATTTTTTTCGCTTTAGTGAAAAATTCACAGAACCTTCTCTTCTTCTCTTAAGTTTTAAGTAATTATTCTAGATAACAATAATTTTAAAAGTTTCAAACTTTGCTACTTACTTAATTAGAAATGTAATTATAAGAATCAATTTTAACTTACATTTGAAAAACTTTATTGAATTATTATTCCGATGGAGGCGGACATTTAATTTTGTGAATAATACGTTTGAAATTTATGTTAAAATGCTAAATACTCTTTTTAGCTTATTGTAGGCGACAGTTCCATTAATTGTCTGTTCTGTATCGTACAAAATGCTTCTTGATTTTTCCCTCAAAAAATTAGGTGGCCCTTTGATCAAAGTTAACCCATATATCCGCTTACAAGAGAGGTAAAAGCCGACGCGGTATCTATTCCAGGTGGTATCAGTCGCCAGTGCATTCAGGACTGGCCTCCTCTTTTTCAATTAAGCTTTGATCATGGGGCATCGGGATATATGTATAGAGCGAGTGTGCGCGCCGTTTCGCCAGTGTCGTTGGTTAGAGCGACGTTCAAACGAATGTCGCTCGATAAAGGGACGAGAGACGAGACACGGACGCTCATCAATGGAACAAAAATCTCATTTGATCGAAATCATATGTCGCTCGACTAGCGTCAACACGCTAGGAAGCACTTGAAAAGCTTGTCTATTGCATCTAGCGTTTTCGCACTCTCTCCGAGTTTCGCATTTTAATTGAGGGGTATTTTCGAAAGGGCTTAAGTCGAGCTTTCATTTATTTAGTTGTCTGCCTATCTCTTCTCTGTGCATAGATAGAAGATATGCAATGTTCCAGAACACTGGTTCCTGATTTTGAAACTAGATATCTTTATCAATTTGAAATCATCTCTCAACACTGCAATATTGAAGAATCAATAATAAAAGTTAAATGTTTTTGTGTAAATATTTTTTTTGTTTTGCCAATGTGTATGAGGATTTCAATTATCGTCTGATTGTATTCTTTTATTTTATATTTTTATTTTACTTTTCTTTTATTTTACTTTTAATTCGGGAAATTACCGGTTCGTGACTATAGACCGTTTAATTTTATGATAATTTCACTTGTTTGGCTATTGACATAACAATAACTGCGAACAGTGCAGTCTCTACAGTCAATATTGAGCGAGCTTATCTCGAACAGGGAAATAATAAAACTACCGCGGACGAGCGAAGAAGGCGCAGCGAGAAATTGCGGAAACTAACTTTCTGCGTGAACTACTTTCGTCCTTTGATACTCTTTGGCTCTTTACAGCGTGATAGCGTCGTAGGCGGGTTGCTGGTGATCCAGCTTCTATTTGCTTACCAAATATCGAATCGAATCGAATTTTAACAAGGGACGAGCGGGGAAAGTGAACCGAACTCTCTCGGTGATTGGTATTATCGAAAGAGAAAATAAATATTGATCATTCTGTCGGCGGCGAAAATTAGAAGTCGACGGGATCATGGCTGCATACCGAACAGTATCGGGATGAAAAAAGTCAATTTGAAAAAAGTTACCTGTATCCATAATTATCCGATGCGATCAGTGGCTGGGTAACCGTTCGATAATTAATTCGCCTGTGCAGAGAAAAAGTTTTTTTTCATCTCGGTTGAATTTATCCTCGATATTGACGTAGAGATATAATACTCTGATGAATCGAAGAAATTATCGCTTACGTTTTTAAAAATAAGTTCTCTTTATAGATTTAAGATGTTAGTAGCATCAAATAAACGATTAAATTTAATTTGTGAGGTTATTATTATTTCAGTTTGATTGTAATGCAAATCTGAAAGTAATCGGCGAGCAGTCATGTATCTGAAATAAATGTATTTAAAATACATATAGAAATATTATTTCAACGTTTAACTTTGACCATAATGGGTGCTTCTTTTACTTAGTAGATAAATTTTAAGGCTTTCTATGGTAATCTCTGCGATAAGCCAAAGAAACGTGCAATTTTAAATTTACTAAAATGTAAATAAGAATTCAAATTTACAAGATGAAATGAATTTTATTTTTATTATCTCGTGTTGTATATATGATACTGTGATTTATTATTTCTTATAATATATTTTTATTACGATGTCTTTAATTTTATTCACTGTACGTGTAAATCTTTCGCAAGGTGGATGAAAGTGAACCTCATTCTGTCCATGTCGTGAAAATTGCTTAAAATATCTTCCAAATGACAGCTTTGTCGGTTTGAAATATATTTTTTCTGCTTATCCTGTGTCTCAATTAGTCGAAAGCGAACGTATACATTCTCTGAGAACGCACGCACGCACGTCCTCCTCATATTTTCTTTCTTGATTGTCCGTGAAGTGCAGCACCGACTAACTGCATCGTGAAAGGCGACAGGCGGTGGCAGGAAACGGCGCGTTTCTTTCTTCTAGAAATCGCGCCTTTCGGGACTCCCAAAGCGAGGCTTAAAAATACCCCACGTCCGAAAATAGTCGTGCAGAGAGCGACGCTCTCGACAGTCCTCGATGACGACGCCGTGTGACGATGGCAGGTCTCTCTCGCCCCCGCCGAAAGATTAACCTTCCCTTTTCGTCGTTTTGCAGCGTCTCCTTTTCATCTCTCTATATATATATAATCCACTGTTTCTCAAACCTTTCTTACCGCGGCCAACACGAAATGCAGTTCCACACTGTGACCTGTGACCAGGTACATAAAACACGTGTAAAAATCGATAGTGTGTGACAAAAGTTTCCTGCTGAATATCCATTAAACTTATATAAGAGCAAGAATATAACAAATAAATATCAATCTTTATTTTAGTTAGGAATATTTATTAAACGCAAATAAAATTTAAAATTAAACCGTAAAATTGGACTTTTTAAAAGTTAAATTTATTAAGGGGATGCTGGATCGACGGCCGAACTTGATCGAAGTCGATAGTACAGACTTTTTTAAATGCCAAATTAATTTCGATAATAGTGACATCTTTCATTCATTTCTTATACTTATTATATATTGTTGTGTCTCGCTCAAACGCATTCATCTGTCCTTATCTAACATATTGTAACGCCATCTCTTAGAAAGAGATCAACTGAAATACTGCTCGATTTCATGGCTTCACGTTAATTTTATTCGTAGCATACGAACGAAATTTTTGACGACTCTTTTCTCTTATACTAAAGCTCCTAGCTCATTTCTACAGGCATAGTATTGTTCTTCCAGGTTTTCTGTAGGCTGCTGGCTACTTATTTTAAACGGGTAAAATCTGAAACTCTTATATGCAGCACATATTGTGACGATTGGCTGCAGGAGCCGGTGACAAAACTACAATTTTTAATTTTCTTTCATTTTTCGTATTAAATTGTAGCTGGCAGCCAGTGTTGTTGTCAATACTTTAATTGTGGAGAAGGACTTTTCAATCCGTAAGTGCAATTAAGAGAAACGAGGAAAATTAATCTATTTAATTACTTCATTGGTAAATCAGGTCACTCCAGCATCCCCTTAATAGCGATTAACTGTTTTTTAATACTGATTGAAAGCGTAATAAGTTTTGAGTTTTAGATTTGTATCGGAATCCAAACATATCTATCGCATATCTGTCTGTCCATAAACAATCATTGTGAACACAGTTTCGATTATGATGGACAGTGTAACGCGAGAAATAATGGTGATCACGAGGTGATAAGTTTCAACCGCGTCGATATTTATGACATTCAATGAAATCATCGCAGCCGAACGATTTTGATTAGTGTCCGCGAGTACAATTTTCTCATCGAGACTTGTGACTCATCTGGAGTGGATTGATAAATTGCCAATGATGCAACCCGTACACACCGAAAACAACAACTCCGCTTTGGACATGGAATCTCTCGAGGAGATGCTTCGCAAGGTAATCATATAATCCCCTTTCATTTCGCACGAAGTTTCACGATAAGCTTGTTCCTCTAACTTCAATAAAACGCGGTTTGATTGTAGGTATTATATGTGTTGTACAAACAAAAGTTGAAGAATATACTAAAAACAATAAAATAATAGAAGGGCTATACGAGCGGAACAAGATCTTTTAATGTTCAAGAAATAAAAATGATATAAACAAGAATATACATTTTTTATATAAAGATAATTCTTAATATTGTGTATACATTTTTTAGTCACATTTTTGTGATAAAAGTTACGATCAGATTTCATTTTTGTGAAACTTGCAAACGAGTGTATTTCATCTAGATATAAATAAATTTTGATCTAAGAGACTTAAGTTAATAAGTTTTATATTGAACATCGAAAGAATGTTAAGAAGATAGTGTGTCATAAAAGTTCAATCAAGAAATAGCAAGCTCGAGATTCGAGAACATTAAGCTTAAGCCCGGACGATGGTTTTCTAATATGTTTGCTTATCTGAGCGCAGCGAAATTTTCCCGTAAGAGGGAGGAATTACCTGCACAGTTGCGGACAAAAGAAATTTCGTTGGGAAGTGAGTTTTTAACTGCGGCTTCCTGTAATGTATTCTGTCAGGCATCGCTGAATGGACCACTTAGCGAGCGTCCACACTTCGCCACACGTGTGGTTATTCGTGTATATATGCCACGTGTAGGGGTTAAAATGAGTTCTCTAGCAGTACGTTAATGGCTACCTCGGCAAAACCATCCGAAAAAGCGTTAAAAAACTGTAGAGTAACTGTAGAGTTTTTCTAGCCATTAAATCTGTACATCTTTCTTTTATATTATAGAAAATATTTTACCTCAATTGACGTTTAGTTTTACTGTAAACATATGTAAAAGTTTGAATTAAAAAATAAAATATTTAATGATTTTTAATTCAATCCTTCACATATTTTTATAGTAAACGATATTAAATCCTTTGAGTAAGTAAAAGAAAAATTTAATTGCTAAGAAAACTGGTTACTCTACCATTTCTCAGAGAAATTTCTTCTTCCGTCGGGGTGGCCATAAACGTAATTCCAGAGAATTGATTTTTTTTTTAATAAAAAAATCATTTCTCTCTTTTAAATTAATTTTTATCAGTTTTATTTCAATAGAAAAACGAAATCTGATTTTTACCTTCTCTATTTCTCCCTTTTGAAATAAAATTTACCATTTAAATTGTTTTGATATGAATTTGAACGAAATCTCAGTTGAATTAAATGTACTTAATTCGAATTAATAGGAAATGTCATTTATATCTCGTTGCCTGAGCTAAATTTAACTTAACATTATGACATTTTCATTAATTCATCCACTAACGTTCTCTCATTGTAATGCAATCTGAGAGAAATTCTTCATCGCTTATTACTATTCTCCGCTGTCAGGCACGAGTGTCAGACACAAGTGTCGTGAAACAAATGTCAGATGTAAAACCTAGCATGCAGCGAGGTTTATATCATACCGTCCATACTGCTGTCGTGCACAAGCGTCACGAATAAATGTCAAATAAAAAGCTACCAGAAAGCTAGGTTTACGCTTTATGGCGCGACACTTTTATCCGGCGGTGCATTTCCTCTCTCGTTACCGCGCTTTTGCAATAATACCGAGTGCGATAGAAAATCGTCGCTCGCGACTGCTGAATCATCGGTTCATTGGCCGAACTTTAAACGCTTAAGGCTAAAAAAATGACCGCGCGGAGCAAAAAAATGTCGCAGACGCTCCGGTTAATTTCTCGCTTTAGTTTCAGACTGCGCTGCGTTGTGCGCGTCGCGAATGTGCGCGATATTAAGCCGGCGCAACGTCCACCACGGTGCAGTCTTTCCGGAATTACAATGCAAAATGAATTCGCGATACAACCCTAGCGGAAGGATTACGGAATAATAACTCGGCGCGCGCGTTTTCCGCTTGCGGGATGTATCTATAACTCGCGGACGGAATGCATAATTCAACACGCATTTGCATAGCAGGATGTGCGCCGGTAAGCGTCGCGCGCCGTAACGTAAACTGAAGTTTAAATAACGTCGCACACGTATACGCGTATATGTGTGTTTTTGTACGTATCCTGCGTACGTGTGACCACGTGTGTGCGCGAGTATACGTGCGGTAACGCGCCGTTTGCCCGCGAAAATGGAGCAGTTAATTGTCTTTCCGTTACCGTGCAATTACGTTTGTCGCACGGGATAATGCCGTTTATCGTGTCTACTGTTACTGCTGTAATTACTTTTGTAATTAGTATTTCTTGGGGGAGCCGCGCGAGTCTTGAGCGACAAGTCTCGGGCGTGTTCTCGACTCGCAGCTCGACTCCAATCTCAATTTTCCGGTCTCTTTTTAATGTTATTGTTCCACGGAATCGGTAGGCGGAATGAGTTGAATTTACCGTGATAAACCACAAAAATAACGGATAAAACTTTCTCGCTAATGCTCTCAAGCAAATGCCGCAGTCTGAAATCGTCCACCGAATTATCTAAAGTTAGTTACTACCTTACATTATTTACAACATTACAGTTGCTTTCCAATTGCACACAAGTGGAACTGAGTCTGAAGTGAGCTGAGTATTTCATACTCAGATTAATGACGTCATTATTTGCTTAGTTTGGTAAAAAGTTATCACAGACAACACGGGTTCGAACCTGACTTTTAAAGTGAGTTTACGAGACTCACTAAAGCACACGGTCTCAATCTTGGGCAGATTATAGGCAAAAACTCAATTAAATCTCACTTGTCAGAATATAAAAAGAACGCGCATTCAACTGAGTTATGACGTCACAAGTGAGAATTACTTGAGGATTGGTGTAAATGGAAAGCAACTTATGTTATGATTAATTGATATTCGAGTGGCTTCTATTTGACCATAAGACGATAAACTGTTTTGTTAAAAAAAGATAAAACTAGACTCAAATAGATAAAAATTTAATAATTTAATAAATAAAGGGCTAAATGTTTCTTGTTAAATCTTAAAAAATGTACAATTCAATCAACAGACGACGTTTCGACTTTTAGTTATTATTAATGTTGAAAATAGGAATCATGTGCGGTATAACATCTATCTAACGACAATTATGATACGCAAAAAAAATTTTTTAATGCATTCAATACGCTATTTTAAAGTTATTCGATATTAGATCGCATTAACATCTTATTGAGAAGTTATCGAATCTGATCAACATCACATTTTTTTCATTTCTTGTGGAATCCATATATAAAACACTATAATGTATGTGTATTTCCCCTGTCTTTTCGTCAATTGTGTAAAAAGAATGAAATGTGTTTGTTCCCTAATTACTATCTCGTTTACTATGTAAAAGGAATGAAAATGTACTTGTTCTCCAGTTATTTTTTGTCAATGCTTAGCGCTGAAGAGAGAAAGAAGTCTGCAAAATTCCACGCAGTACAATAATCATATGAATATTTTATAAATTATTCTTTGAAAAAATAATAAATAACCTTACAATAAGTTATCACGTTAGAAATAGATCGTTTTGTCTCTTTGGTAATTAAAAAAATCTCTTTTGTTACATCATCTTTTGAAATTTATTTACCGAGAGTCTCATTCTTATATATATTCTTGTATATCCGAGATTTCCGATATCTCTGATCTCCCTTTTCTGATTCATAACGTTCGGCTGAGCATAAACTGATCCTTTTCTAACGGAAGCAAGCTTCCGGGTGTATCGAGGGCTAAGCTAAGAAAACGTACGAAGGCGGAAGGGACGCTGAGCTTTATCGCCAAACAGACATTCGCGAGTTTCGCAACGGGAGCGTAAGGGTGGTCACAAGAGAGGAGGGAAAGCCTTCCCTTGGTAGAAAGCTTTTTCGGTCGCGGTTGTTGGCCTAAGCGGCTTTCCGTTTTGCGGCAAGGGTACGTATTATCGACCTTCTTGGCGCCTACCACCGACTGGCCGAAAAATATTAATCCCGGCCGTCAAACACACTGACGTCGGGTCGACCGAATGGATTTCTCGCGGTACACTGAAGACGAAGGGAATAAAAGGCAGTTAAGAATATTTTTGTTATAATTGGATGTCGCTGAGAAAGAGATTATTTCGAAAATATTTCACGAGGGGTAAATTCTTCAGAAAACGAATTTTATATATATATGTATTTGTGACTGATTATGATAATTTCTCTACCAAAATTGATTTCATAAACTTTACTTTTTGACAAAGAGCTGTTATGCAATTAATTTTCTTTATTAAAATATGTAGTTAATATTTGTAAAGAAGAAGAAAGAGAAGAGATATAATATATGCGGGCTAAACGAGTTTAATACACTGTTAAAATTATAATGTCAAATTATATGTAATGAGTTATTTTTAATCATTTCTGTAGAATATCGTCACTATTCGTACTCAATATATCATTAATTTAACTAGTTGAATTAAATGTTACTCAAGAAATGTATTTTTGATTTAAATTTATTATTTACTAAATGCATACATTACTATTGGTATTGTTTACTTTAAAACTAAGCAGTTTAACCATAGAAATGGATTGATTTATATTTTCACGTATATAAAAATTAAAAATAACAAAATGTTATTTAAATCAAAGGATTAGGAGGTTGGCATGGCTTCTTTGATGTCTAACAGTTGTGTACTTAAGGTTATTAATATTACTATTAATATTAGCACACGGAAGATGAACGATCCAGAATTCTGATTAAATCTACCAGAATTTTGTTTGAAATAATCAAAATTTAACCAGAAATCTAGTAAACTTAACTAGAATTCTGAATCGTTCATTTTCCACCACAATTCCAGTTAATTCAACCAAATATTTTTCTCCGTGCAGGCATTTGTACATTTCTTCAGAAAGGAGAATTAAAAGAATTTTTATTATATAATATCAGAACAAATGTTATTATGTCAAGACATTATTAAGCAGCTGCATAGAACTTCAATGCCGTACCAGGTCGGCTAGTCGAAGAGCGACGACTCTTAATGTGGCGATCGGCGGAAGTTTTCCGTACTTTTCAGCGAACTTTTCCGCACTTTTCGCCAGTGACGTACAGCTAAAACATCGGCGGCACGATTTCGCGCTTCCGTGTAAGATCGTATATGTGCGCGCACGAAAAACGATAGCGAACGGCCGCTATCCACCACCTCCACCATCACCACCACCACCACCTCCGCCATCACCACCACCACCCCTTGCCACCCCTCAAGTCGTGGAACGTAAAAGGGCAATAAAACACACGGGACGCATCTGGGTTACGAGCTTTACAAGGCACTAGCTTCTTTCTTTATCTCGTACCGGAGCCATCACTTCGGCCCTAAGCGATTTCTCGAACGTCTCCTATATGCCCGCGTTTCATTTTCCTGTAACTTTCGTGTTAGCTTGTCGCTGTTACACACTCAGGGTTGGATCTTTGTATGATTCAGGTACTTTTTTTTCTAGATATACACAATACGATATGGCGAACGTAACGAACGTAATCCTAATTACATTGGTACATAATTTTATCATTTCTTCGTTACGTTATTCTTTGTTTTATTTTTTCTGTCCTTCATTTTTTGAAGAAAATTTTGTTTTCTTTTCCGAATATTTTTAAAACCTAAGATACTTTTATTCCAAAATTCAAGATATAGGGAATCCATTTCATTTGTATCGATATGTAATTCTTGTTTAAATCTACTTCTTTGTCTTACGATTGTTTATTCTTCGTTTTTTTCTCTGAAGTTTCCAATATTTTATATCTATAAGGCGTAATAAAAAATGCAGTTTTGATTATATATAGTAAAATCAGGGATTATGGCATAGGCTACTAATATGGAATAGTGGCTTATTTTTTAAACAAAGCATTGCAATCTGGCGGCAATCGCTGAAAGTTATTGCAACTGTTACCAAACATGTCATAACAAACAATGAACTCGGTTCGACCAACCGTTTTGCTACAATTAACATTTATTCATTTTCGTTACGTCAGAAGATTCGGTAGCTTTTTCTAAAAAGTGTTCTCACGAACTGAAGATAAGTTTTTTTAATGCTTATATTGCACAGACGCTTTTAATAATGTGAACAATATTATGCAGATTAATTGCTATTTCAAACTTGTTTATTGCTACGGAAAGACTTTATTTGTCATATGACGACATGCAGGTAATGTGGAATACATCGAGGATTGAGAATATGGAATAAATTCCATGCATGTTAGCAACTTATTCGTGATCAGATTAGATTAGGTTAGATTACAGCATGTATTCTATATCAGCTTATTTGCGATTTATCGGCTTATTTGCGATTTTTTATTTGTCCATGCGTAATAACGTTCGTAATGATGCTATTATATTTTCTGTGTTATTGTACAATATATAAAAATTGAACAGTTTTCTATTTTTCTTAATCAGTTTATATAAATATACAAATTTGGACTTCATTTATTGTGTTATTTATTACTATAGTCAAAATTCCATATTACATCCCATTTTTTAGACCCCCCCTCCCCCCCATTTTCTCACTTTTGACTTTTTTGTTAATATTGACGTTGGACTTAAATTTTGGCGACTTTCATTTATTGGATGTTGTAGCTAACATATTCCTCAAGAGTTCTGTATAAATTTAAAGTCTTCATACGCATTTATATTGGAGCAATGTTAATTTAAAAAAGCTATTTCATAATCCCTGTTTTTACCCTACTCTTTGATCATTTCGTTCAGAACGCCTCTTGTTTATTTCCCCAACCTCCAGACATTCTTTTCTGTCCTCTTTTCTCATCAATGGCAAGAGAAAGCAGTCATGGGGTGGTACAACTTGGTCGCCCGTTACTGCACACATCAAAACCAGTCCCGCGCCACTTGCGTCTCCACTAAGTCAGTGGTTTCCAAGCTTTTTATGACTGTACATATCCCCCGGCTTATAAACACTTAGCTGAAATATCGTCGAATAGGATCAACTTTAGCTTCACACCATAATGAAACGATCCTAAAACTGTATCACGATAAAAAGAAAAATACGTCACTTAGAACTAAGCAGAGTACGTAAATTCTTTAGGAATATATAAACAGTCCACATTCGTTGCGTCATTAAATAGACATTAACAATAAAAAGTACTGACAATTAATTGCACTCTCGAAATTTAAACAACAAGAAAATATTCCATAAGGGCGAATGAGAGTAAAAATTCTGTGCGGTAATTTGTATGCTAAGTTAACTAAATAATTTGTATTAATCCTTCTTATATTGACGTTTCGAATTTAAGCCAAAGGTTGCACTCTTCAAATATGATAGAAGAGGTTCTACTTGCTGCGTATGACGATTGAATTTCTTGCTGACATAATTGAATTAGAATTTTGTGATTGCTGATGATGGCTTGAATTGGATCAAAACATCCAATGTAAGAAAACAATTTAATTTATTAATTTAGCAAACTTCTATTCCGCGCAGAATTTTTATTCTCATTCGCTTATCTCATTGCATGTTTTCTTGTTACTAGATATTGCTTGCAAGATTGCACAACCGTCGTGTGCTACCATGAATCGCATAAAACCGGCGTCACAAACTTTCGTTGGCAGAAAGCGCGTCATGCAACCAGGAGTAAAAGGTGGTTAAAGCGGACGAAAAAATTTCGCGCTCCTTCATAACAATGATTCAGACGACGGCGGCGACTGGCGACAAAGCTGTCGCTATATGTATGGGACGCGTGTCCGGCCGGCCGATGCTTCCATCGGTCGTCTCGCGAATAAATGTCGCAGTTACGCGGATTGCACTGGGAATTGGGCACATAGGCGCGCGCGTCCCGTTTTTGCGGCAGGATGCACCGGCGGGTGCAATAACGATAACGGCGATCGTACTAACGTTCACGACAACGTTACGTGACGATGACGGGCGGCGGCGTTACGACCGCGATAATAAAGAGATACGAGAATTAGTTCGACCGGACGATAGCCCGTTTGTTCCTCTTGAACACTCTCCTTGGACTATCTCCTATGGTGGACAATGCGGATGCGTATTCTGTTAATATTGGATTGTTATTCCAAAAAGCCAACTTTAGGAAAACCTACTCTTATTAGAATATTTAGAATATAAAGTAAAAATGTAGTGTTATAATTTTTATGTAATTATTAAATAAATATGTCATATATTATATATTGTATAATTTATAAAAAAAGTATATAAAGATATTAATATTTTGCACGTGAAGTGTACGTATTTATACCATTTATTTTTTATACATGTGTATTGTTCAAAGATACGAAACTTAAAACGTTATTAATATATATATATAACAGTAAAATTAAACGCTACAAAATCAAAACCAAGTATAAATATTGGCTTGTATATAGGTATGCAAAGCAATATTTAACAATTTAAGTAATCCAGTCAAGGTCAATGATTTTGATAAAACAAGCTATGTTTAAATGAAATATCCCAAATATATTGAGATATCGCTGTTCATTTCAATGTAAATTAATAAATTTATTATTTATCTAAACGCTTTAGCTCGTTTTATTAAAATTATTGATCTTGACTGGATTACTTAAATTGTTAAATATTATAAAATTAAACATTGAATTAACTGAATTGATTAAACGTTATTATTGAAACTTACAATTAGTGGATATTATATACTTAAATTTATCCGTCGAAAATATATTAAATATATAATAATTATATAAATATATTCTTATATTCTTTGCTATTCGTTAGAATTAAAACGTAAAATTATTTCGTATTTTCGATGACACCTGCAAATAGTGTTGCCAATTTAGTAGAATTACTACCAGAATTGAAGTTTTATTTTTACCGGTAGATTTTTGGAAGTACACACATAAAAAGTTTAGAAGAATTTCTGGGTGACTTTTGGAAAGGAAATACAAAAAGGCCCAAATTACAACTGAAATATTGAGAAAATCGCAATATAAGGAATAACTTCGGACAGACTTGGCAACACTGCCTGCAAAATTATAAATTTCAAAGTATCCGGATGATTACAAACGTGATATTATGACGGCTCGTTCATCATATCTGGCAATAATGTTAAAGGAAGACTAAATAAGAGTTCGCGTATCATGAGATGTGAATCAATGATGAATCTGAGTTTCGCCATATTCAACATAATTCCCTTCGTTCGCTCGTGACCCTTGCGGTGAAACCGTCCGTATGTTCGTACCCCTTTTCTAGGGGCTGGCATAGTTTAATATACAAGGCACGGGAGAGCGATCCGGCTTCTCGACCTCGGGATTTCGTTATAAATAAGGGTCGTGTACTCACCCTGTGGTACCGCAGAAGAAGAAACGCTAACGCACGAGGTGCTAACCGTTATACGTTCTCGTTTTCGTCGAGCTAATTCCACCGGCCATTACTCTTCTCCCGTACCGAGAGCAAGTCGAGGGAGTGTTCGATACAAGGCACGCTCTTTTCGTAACAAGCAGGAAAATTGAATCGATCGTTGCCAGAAAAGGTAATGATTGATTCCGTCTGTTGTTGTGAACAACAAGGTTTTCAATACGTTTAATTATACTAATTACATATAACATTTTATTATTCTCGAAATATTTTTGCTTGACTTAAAATAATTTCATTGTTATAATATTTCGGCAATTCAATTCTGTAATTCAATTATAATTTATTAGTTTTAATAAAAAAATGTTGAAATTATTCGATAAATTCTTTAAGTTCCTTTATCCTGAAATGCGAAATGCAGTGGAAAAATTTACTTGGTACTAAAGAATTTATTTGTAGTGGTTCGCATTTCTCCTGAGATTAGATAAACGTGAACAGAGATAGAAATGAAAAGAAACAGGAAATAGTTTAACAATCACAAAACCAATTTCCGAATCTGAAGGCTAGACAAGTTCGTATCTTTGCCCAACTATTTATATATATCGCTTTAATTTATCTACTTCCTGCAAGGACTACCATCGCAACTGTATATAATAACAATCCAGAAGCGTGTCAAGAGAGAAAAAGAGGGAAAGAAAGGAGTACATAAATCACGTAACCGGAAATAATTTTCGCTTTTGTGGGTTTTTTTTTCTCTTGCCCCTGGAAAAGAAAAACAAACCGGATCGCCTTCGTTCCTTTCTCGTCCCAGCGCTCTTTCCTCGTCCGTACTTTCCGTGATTCTCCCCAGCCGCACGCGACAACATCGGGAACCAGCTATAAATTTCCCGCGTACAAAGCGAACGAAATTCAAGAAAGTACCGGCCTCTATGTCTCGCGTCACGCGAGGCACCGATAACATTAACGAGCCAATCCTCGCGACGACGACGTCGCAGCGCGTGATCCTCCGACGATCGAAATGCGAAAGGACGTGTTATCGTTTCGCGATTTTCACCCTCTATACTTTATACGTGGACCTGGACAAATTATTAGAAAACCTTGCTGGCCATAGAAAAAAAAATTACTCTTCACTCCTTTCCTTTTCATCCCAAAAAGAACACTTTCTCTGAAGCCCCGAATATCCGACAAACATGAGTAACCACTTTTGTTAAGTTATTATTTCGTTTCCATGTAGATACTTTTTCCAGCAAGTGTCGAGAAATGAATGCTGTCATTGGGCATAAATTGGGCGACAATTTTATGTAGTTTCCAAAGGACACAAGAATTATGAACGAGTTGGATACAAAATTCTAGCAACAAATCTAACGCTGTTATTTGGTATAAAAATATACTAGACAACTTTATCGCAGTTCCTTAAGGCTTCTGAGTAGTCACCACAGCCATATTGAATCGGATGTCAGAAGCGAGAAATGACACGAAATTTTTATTACATGTCATTTATAAATAAAGACAATTTGGTTGAAACAAAATGATGAGATTGCTTTAAAACATTTGTAGAAATGGGCGAAAACTATGCCTATCCTCCCTGACAGTCAGTAAATAATCGTAAAAAGTGATAAAAGGCACGTGTAAGCTACGCATGCGCATTGAATAAAAGCACTTAATGTGCTTTTTATCACTTTTTACGATTATTTATTGACTGTTAGGGGGGAGATAAGTTTAATTTTCGTCCATTTTTACAAATGTTTTAAAGTGATCTCATCATTTTGAAGTAAAGAATTTTATATATCCACACACAAATAATAACTATGTATTAGCTCTTATTTGCCTAAGTTGTATATATATATATTTTTTAATATTGTTCATTGAGAACTCTTTTTATTATTATCTCATCATTTTGTTTTATCTAAATTGTCCTTATTTATAAATGGCACGTAATAAAAATTAGTGTGTTCTTTTCTCGTTTCTCGTTTCTGACATCATGATTCAATATGATTGTGATGACTACTCAGGAGCCTTAAGGGATCGAGGATTGCTAAGAATTATGAGTGAGCTAATATTATACAAGCAAGAATTCCATATATATCCGAAAGATATCAAGTGGGACACACATGCGAAATTTCGCAGATTAGATCAGTCAGATAACTTCCGGTGTCATCTCGGCGTCGCAAAAAGCGAAATTTACGCACTGATGACAGTTTGAGAGGTCCCAGTGGCGCATCCCTCCCTGCGGCTAATGTACTAGTCGTTCTCTCGTCATCCCGCCCTACATTGCGGATTTCCCTCTCTGGCAGGAGCGCGGCCGGCGTGTCGAGAGTGTCGAGAGTGTGTAACGCGCCGAGAAAGTGCGCGCATTTTCTTCCCCTCCGCATTAGGAGGAACGTTTGTACGCTTCTCGGCCTCCGCAAGCCTTCTCTTCCCTCGCAGCCCTTTGCCTTTTTCTTTTCCCTCCGACGCCAGATGCTGCTAACTGCGCTCACCCTGATGAGATCCTGGTCCCCTCCTCTCCCCTACCCTTCCCTCCTCGCCACGCCTCGCGCTGCAGCTCGCGTCTCTTCTTCCTCCCTTTCGCTTCCCGCCGATCCATCTTCCTCGAAAAAGACGGGATCGCGCTACACGGCCACTTTATTCGCTCGAACGAGGAGGAACCACGGATTCTTTATATTCGCTGACTGCTCTTGTTATTGTAGCGGGGAACTGACGGTCATTCGTTCCTCGGCGATATCACGGCGGAGCAGAGTATTCGTATATAAGTAGCGTAAAAATCGTGGGATTTCAAATAATATTGTATTTGAGATACATACATACACTGTTAAAAATTTCATGAAATTTAGTATACTTTTAAGTTACACAATTTGAACTTAATTTCATGACATTACATTAAATTTAATGTATTTTTCATGAAAATTAAAAAAATTTTATGTACATATTCATTATATTTAAGTAACTACTATATGTAACTTAATTTTCAGTTATCATTCATTACTTTTAATTTCGTTCATAACCACGAGCTTTCATTTACATGTAAAGGAAGCATTTCAAACAGTGTATAAAATATTCAAATTTTGAAAATTAATGAAGGGATTGTCTAAAATACTTTTTAGTATCAATAATATCATGATAACGTTATGGATAATTTTGTTTAAAATAACTTTGTGGACTTCTGTTATATATAGCAATTTGCTATAATAATTTTTTATTAATTATTATTATTAATATATTTACACTGAAAGCAAAGATTGGTTGCTGCAACAAATTAGATGGTTAAATATGCATAGCATTTTTAATTCGCTGAAACAATCAATTTTTGGTTGCGTTAGCTAATCGAAATCTTATACTGACATTGCGGATAGGTTAAACAACCAACAATTGGCTGCAGCATCCAAAAATTGGCTGTTGCAACCAATTAAAAATGCTATGCCATATTTAACCATCTAATTTGCTGCAGCAGCCAATCTTTTCTTTCAGCGTACTATAATAATTTTTTGACAACTTTGTATTTTCGTAATTAAAAAACGCAACTTTATTTCAAATTGTAATAAGTCCCACGAAAATTCTTAGATTTGAAGGTTGACTTAAAATTTATCGGAGGATCCGTTACTAAAATTAAGGCAAATTGTGTGAGGTACATTTTGTGCATTTTGGATAAGATTTTCGAAATTGTCATTTTATAGGCGTATCAATCTTTAATAGATCGAGCCGGTCTTAGAGTCCGGTTTAACTTCATCGTTTCCATTAAACTGTCATCGAGTCAGCAGTACGTCTCGTCTGTGGACTTAACCAAGTTTGACGAAACTTTCCCTCGCGAAATTAGACATCGAACTACTTGTATGTCCACCAAACTTTCTTCAATCCCAAGAACGTCAAATTTCTTACGCGTTATCACGATATTGAAGGTTCTTGTCACCCGTTCTTGATAACGTCATAAGGGAGGAAATGGAAGCGAATAATTTTTCTAATTTAAGTAAGCAAGTGAGACTTTGTATTTAAAAAATAAGAAAGAAACCGAAATGACAGAACAAGTAATAGTAATTGTAAAAGTAATTGCAAAAGAAGAGAGAGAGAGAGAGAGAGAGAGAGAGAGAGAGAGAGAGAGAAACGTGTACATGTTATGAAATTGCAATGTAGCGTTTAACATTGACGAAGTCAGGTAGAATTACGGTTAAAAGTCGAGATTGTCTATCTCGCAAAACGCCATCAATCTTGCGTGAAGTGACGTATCACTAAAACGATCCTGCTTTTTGTTTCAGCTTTCAGAGCTCGAACAGCGGGTGTTAGAGGCGGAGGGCAGGGCGGACGAAGCTGAAGACAAGGTGAGCAAACATATTGATATTTCTAGAATGGAAATACATATAGTACATGTTCAACACGCATGAAACGTAAATATCAAAAAGACAAATGCAAGATTGTTTTATTACGTCTCTATTTACTCATAAATTTTGTTCTTTAAGTTTTATGTCAAATTAATGAGCAAACGTGCGTATTCTTATATAGATTTCCTTGCGAATTAAATCTTCATCCCCATTTAAGTGAAGTTGGCAATGATACGTGATACTAGTGGACTCTGAAACGGTTCCATCTTATCGCTTCTCTTTTTCGGGGTAGTTTACCCCCGTTTTATACCATACATTGGCATTGTACGGACGTATCTTTTACCGACGACAAGTCGACCCCACACGTTTCTTATCCTCGTAGATCTGACTTTACCGACGGACACCGAAACACCCCTTTGTGAACGGTACACCCTACGAACCCCCGCGAACCCGATTTACCAACCGGGGGCAACGACGAGTTGTCAACTTTCGCAACCCCACTGAAGATAGATCTCTCTACTTTTTCAAAATATATTGAAACTTATACATTTTAAATTAATAAAAATAAATTTTCAAAGCCACACACGCGATTTTCTAATTTTATCGGACAAATAAAAAACGAGTTACACACTTTTAATACAAGTTTTCCCATCCCTTTGTTAATTAAAGTGAAAATAGGTAAGTGGGGTAGCTTCGTTACCGATATCCATAGAAAGGGTGAAATAATATCGATTATACCGTAGATGCGTCGGTGTCCGTCGGTATCCGTCGGTACCTCAAGAGAGATGGAAGGAGAAAGGGTGAAAGCGCGAAAGAGGCACGGAGGGAAAGAGGGAGAGGACAAGAGGGAAGAGTTGATAAGAGTAGCAAGATGGCCGTGCGGCTGGCCGATGAGGTCGTCGTTTTGTTATGACCCCGAGATTCGCCCTCGCGTAACCACGTGTATCCGCGATAGTGCATCGCATGGCGACGTTACCCCCGTGTTAATTTCTCGGAAATAATCGCTGTTCCCCGACGTTACACGGACCGTTTGATCCGTCCCACGCGTCCACGGTCGAGTGTCGAAGGTCGAGGTCGTCGAAGTCAATCCCGTGCGCGAGGAACTATGGCCCGCAGCAGGTGACATCGATGAAAGGTAACGAATGTAAGGCCGCCACTGTCCGAGGATTGAAAAACCGCGACGTGATCTTTCAACGAACTCTCTTAAATTATGAATTACGATAATGTCTTGTTCATTTATTCAGCGTGAGCAGGAGACTCGCGACGTCGCGACGACCGACGCGAGAAGCATCTTCGCGCACACGAACTAAAGATATTCTGCGGCGTCGAGAGTATTGGATCGACCGAAATTTTACCCAGTTAACTCCCGTTTCTATCAATGTATAATTTAATTTTAATCTGGGTTCAACCAACTCTTCGTGTTATTCGAGGTCTAAGAATTAGAAAAAGATGAAGAATAAATTGAACCAAGATTAAAGTTAATCTACATTGGTAGAAACGACTGTAAAACTGATGTAATCATTATACAGAAAGAATGATTTTGCTGAATTTTAAAAATTAAAAAATGTTAAATATTTAAAAATTTAGCTAAATACAGATATAAAAATAATTATATACAGATAAAATAGTAATTTTGTTGGATCATCAAAGTAATTATATAGCATAATGCTTGTAGAAAATTTGAACATTTTAGCAACTAGTTCGAGCATACATAATTACTTTCATGTCCAACTTTAACTTTTTCATCTGTATTTAGCTAAAATATTAAGGCCTGTTCTTTTTGGCTGAACTTTTGCACCAGTTCATCTTTCTTCCTCTTCTTTCCTTCTGGAGAGAAAAGGAAGAAAGATGAACTGGTACAAAAGTTCAACCAAAAAGAACAGGCCTTTAGATACTTCAGTAAGACCTCCCTTTCGGTGTATGAGATTTTGCATGCATAGAATCATTTCTATTTTCACTCGCAACACATGATAATTGATATAAAAGAGATTCTCTTGTACAGCTGATTTCAAAGATGATATTTTTTACACCAGTAATTGAATACCAATTAAATCCAATATAATCTTGTTCAGTTTAGAGTTTGATGGTGTAATTACACAGAACTGATTTCTATGTTTATTTAATTTACAATGAAAACAAATTAATATAGCATTGATTTTCCCGTCAGTCGTAACGTCGAAAATTGCGTTAATTGAAATGCCATTTAGAAATTGACAACTTTGTCATATCAGATTTATTTTTTAATGGTACAGAATTTTTTTTAAAGAGAATTTCCGCATTTATTTTTAATTTTAAAAATAAATTAAAAATTTGTCATGTTAATATTTGTGTGGATCTATTTAAAAAATATTGTACTTTTTATAACAAAAATCGGAGTAAAGATTTTTCGAAAAGTATTAATATATAAAAAGAGAATTTCCGCATTTATTTTTAATTTTAAATTAAAAATTTGTCATGTTAATATTTGTGTGGATCTATTTAAAAAATATTATACTTTTGATCACAAAAATCGGAGTAAAGATTTTTCGAAAAGTATTAATATATAATATTAAATATAAGAGAGATAATTTTAGCTTTATGTACTTTATATCGTTTTATTTCTTCCTAAAGCTCATATCAAAATTATAATATTATAGATTTAAAATTGGAGATTGGATTTCAATTAGACCGAAAGAAATTAAAATTAAAATGATCTGTTTGATCAAATTCTGATCTCTTTTCAAATTAAAGAGTAAAAATAATTTTGCGATTTCAAGACTAAGTCAAATATAAGTTAATTGTTTTGCGATTGTTAGTGCGTAAATAATATATTTATAATGCGATAAGATATAATTCGCAAACAATTAAAATATATTTACCAACGAAATTAGTTGCGAAAATTGGCAGATTAGAATTGAAGATTAGATCAGATATAAGTAAATTGTTTATATGAGTCTTATAAAGCGAAAGCTCGTATATAGGCAATTTACTTATATTTCTAATCTTTAATTCACAATTCTGATCTCGTAATGCGTAGAAAGGGAAAGAGAGAGGTAATACTTTACTCATTGCTTTAATATTCGAAAGCAATATCGAAGCAAAAGACGACACGTTTTACACATGATCACGCCGGATTATACATATCGCAACGGGAACAACGAGCGGCGCTTAAACGCGACGTACCGGTTGCGACAGCGACTTAATGAGTCGCGTCTCGTGTAAAATTGGCTTACGTCCAGTGTATGAGTAATCCTCACTTCCCGCCGACATCCGTGCATTAAATAAAACAAGGATGCTGTCTTCGTTTCTCTCTTCCCGTAACTTGCGCGTCTTTCAGTATAAGACCCTATTTTGTAAGGCCGGTTTGTCAAAGAAAAGTTACGTCTTAATGCACATAATATTTATCAATCGAAAAAATTAAATTAATACTTTTATTTTTATTTCGATATATTTTGTTTTCTCTACGTGAAAATTTCATTTTGTTTATTAATCATTTAAAATGCGGCTTACATGAATAATAAATAATAAATTTGTTTATTGAAAATTAATTCAGTTAATTATAATTAAGTCTGGAAATTACAATAAGAGAATTTATAATTCGGCATGTAAATTTATTTATTAAAATACATTAAAAAATGCACATTATTACTGTTATTTTATATAATGAAATCAATTTTTATTTGATTTAAAAATATTCTTAGTTAAGTCGCGACAGCTTTTCCCTCATAAAATACTTTTTGCCGGCTACTATTATTAGAATATCCATTTGTTCATACATATTTCATGGCAAATTACGCACAGCAAATCGATATTTGCCAAATAAGCACATTGATCGACACGTTCATACCGCGAATGTATATTTATACTTTTTCAATCTATACTTTTTATAATATTACCTCTAATATCTAATATCTAACATATAATTACTTTATGTGTCGGTCAATATATCTACTTGCCAAATATCGATTCGCTGTACCATGTAATTTCCCATGAAATATGTACACATGCATTAAGACCACCTCCTAGAATAGTCGGCAAAAATTTATACGTTACTACATTATATTTCGTAGAATTTGTATGCGTGTGATTTTCGAATGTCTGAATAGTTTCGTTGTAATATACGAATCATGGGGAATCTTCGCTGACACAGTTGTGCGCCAGTGGTTTTATTGCCGCCCGTCGTCGTCGCGTTGGGGTGCACCAAGAAAAAAAAGCGGTATGCATTTTTCGTTATCGTTTTTTCACCGCTTTTTATCTCATAAACGATTATTTGGAAAGCAACGAAATGAGCATTTATACCAGCTGGGAATGGATTAACGAATGGTTAACGATTTTTGTTTAAGAATTGGTTATTCTGGATCATGAAAAATTAGATGAGTCACTCTGTACGAGACGTACTGAAACCGAACTCCGGCTTTACCGAAACTTACATAAAGAGTACGAATCGTTTCCATCATCCTCCGAATCTTCTTCTTTCAAGCCTGCGCTTAAATAGAGTAGATCGATAAATTTCAAGACAGTCTTGAGAAACGGAACGAGTGGAACATTCATGAGTCAGTTCCAAGTTGCACCTTCTACAATTTGGCTTTACGGAAGCAGCCATTGTGCAGTGTCTTAAATTTTACGTGAATCGCATCAAATGCAGGAATTACATCATCAAATATATACCTTCTGCAAATTAGGGAATTGTATATAACGCGCTCGATATCTTTTCGTAAATATTTACATATTAATTCGCAGTTAATCGTTTGGAAGGCTGATCTCTCTTCTCATGTTTGCATCTTCGGCAGCCCTTTTTTCCGATCGATTCGTCATTGCATCACGAGACAGTGACGCCGGGGAGTGAGTTCGCTTCGCCTCAGGGTCATCGGCTTGACCCCACGGTGGTTGCGCGTCCCGAGTACATGCATACGAGCATCCACAAATTCACTCATTGGCTATGAGCCAACATGACTCACCGCCTCTAGAAAACCCTCGGTAGTTTATGTACTTGGGTTGTACGTACGTTCGCTTCGCTTCAGTTCGGCGCGATCTTCACCGGCGAGTGGACGGAGAAACTGAGGTCTCCTCACGTGCGTTCATCCGCGAGATTTGCCGTTTCGTTTTTATTGTCCCCGGTCTTATTTGAGAAATCGCGCTTCGTTCCACCGCGGACGAAGTGCTCGTCGTGGATGAATATTTTCCGGACGAATTGCCGGAGTAAAAGAAGGAATTAGAGCCAGTCTTAGAAAAATCTTCTACCATGGAAACGTTTAATAAAGGTAAGATTACGGCAGCCGATTTTGTGAGAGCTTTCAAATGAAATTTACGCGACACTCGAATACCAAGTTCTCCATCGCGTTATATACTTTATATTTCATTACCTGCTTTAATATATTATTTAAAATATTAGTAAAATTAATTTTTGATTTTATTATCTAATAATTGTATTTCACAAAAAGGCTAGTAATTAAGTTATGTAATATGCTTTGGATATAATCTACTTTTTGTAGAGTTTAAACGATGCGAGTGATATAATATGTACATAACGAGAAAGTTTTCATATATAAAATTAGATACACATTGTAACAGTAAAAATACCAATTAAAATGTATCAATTCACTGTAAATTAAATGAAGAAATTTGATTAAAAAATTTGGAATATATCATGATAGACGATAATTCTGTTCATTTGTTGACATAAAGTCGGTTCGAAACGCTGATAGAATCTAGCGTATATGCTACACTTTAGAAACATTGTGGAAAACGCAATTGAAATCGTCTCCTCAAAGCAGATTCCCTTTTGTCGGTGAAGGCATCAGGACCGCGATGCGACCGTAAAGACAACGATAGAAAACGTGCGCGAGAAAACGCGTCATGGGAGAGTCAGAGGAAGATAGAGACGGAGAAAGATCGATATAAGTAAGGGTAGCACATGCACGACGACGACGACGACGACGAGGCACACGCCGGGAAAACATTCGGCGAGAGAGAGGATTTCCCCGTATTGATTTTCTCTCGAGTCCCCTTTCGACTAGTCGCCGTGAATGTTCGCCGCTCTCGCCCGTTCGCGGCGTTTACCGTACATATCCGTCGAGCCGTTAAGGCGATATCGATTTTTGACAGCTGCTCTGTTGCGTTATACACCGTGTGTAAACGCCACACGCGCGGATGTACGGTACGTACGATGTGGGAAGGGTTCTCTCCCCGTTATACACAAAGCTCTCTTTTTCTCCCTCGTTCTTTCTCTCTCTCTCTCTCTCTTTCTCTTTCCCTCAGCGCGACGCAACGTAACGTAACGCACGCAACGCAACGCAATGTGACGTACGCACTCGCGCGAATTCGATCCGCACGTTCGCTGTTATTATATCCGATCGTGAGCATGGAGAGCTTTCGCAATCCGGAGTCGCACGATTATTCGTCGTTAATCCCCCCGCAGATTTTTTTTTTCTTAATGTTCTTGGTACGCGATTATTTGCAATTATTGCGGAGGGAATTCGAATTCCCTCGATAGCCGGTTTGGATACGCGATTACTCAACAACGAGCACATTCTGATGATTGTACAGTTTCTTTCGATTAGCGATTATCTACTATCTAACCACTTTCTGTAATTATTTTGCATCTGTTGTTGACGATTATTTGCAAACGATCAGATTTTCTCTTCGGTCGGTCTTTTACATCTTTGGTTTACGATTATTCGCTATCAAGTACCCTTTAGGATATCTTCCGGTTGAAGGAGATTTTTCGATAAGGATTTTATTACCTGGATTCGCGATTATTTGCGATCAAGCAAAAGTTTTCAATCAGTTATTTCATTCGTTGAATTCTGTTAGCGAAGGGGATGCTTATTCTGCTATCAAAAATATTTATGGGAATTATTTAACGGCATATAAGAAAATATGTATGTAGATTATGAATAACTTTTTACTTAAATTATTATATGATATATATATATATATATATCATTTGAAAAAATGTAATGAAGCAATGAAATATTTGGAGTTTAGAAATATTTATTTATATAATTAATTTATTAAAATGCATTTCTATATATTTGTGTAACAGTTGCCATCTAACGATCAAGTAAACTGTCTAGCGATTGAAATTGAAAATGAAAAAGTCTTCAAAAGTTTCAGAAAAGTAAATTGATACTAATTTTTTTATATCCTTAATTTAATTTTAAACGAATTTTTTGTATAACTTGAAGAGAGCTTAATAAAATCTTCGAATATTTAAACTTACAATTTCTGACGACTGACGGTCTCTGAACATTTCTCCCTTGAACTAAAGAAAAAGCGAAAAAATTTTAATTTAAAAACTTCAAATTAATCACACTGACTTCGTAGAGATAACAGATGACATACCGATAATCAAATCTAGATAGTATCGATAATATTGCGTGTTAAAAATCGAACGTCAGCGTCTTCAGGAATTGTAGCATTAACATGAGCATTGAGCGCTTGCTCACTCTCTGTCCATTTCAGGTACGGATGATGGAGGAGCGGCTAGTGAAGGGTGAGTACTGCCTCAGCACATCCGGCGTTGGTTCTCCGCCGCATTCGCTGCCGTCGACCTCCGGTACGCAGAATGACAAGATCGAGGAGGTCCATTGTGCCTGTATTTCGAAATTAGAAACTCAAGTCGAGGAACAGGTAAGTCATACTCTTTATTGTGTCAAAAAACTATTATAGCGAAAAGCGCTTTTTTGAGTAATACTTTGGCAAACAAATTAAATTTATCATACCGAAATAAAAGTTTTAAATATTTTTTTGGCAACTATAATATAATTATTGGACAACATTGATGGTTTTGAAAAATGACTTTTTAATATAAATCAATAAAAAAAATTTTTAATAATTGTATAAATTAATTGACTAAACAACCATTTATGATAATTTTTCTAATCATACCTATTTAAAAATTATTATGCATATATCATTTTTTGTTCGATTACATGATTTGCGTTATCCGCGGTTTTTTTTAAAGATATGAGATTATCTATAATCTGTCGAGATATTTGATGATTACCCGAATGGGTGGGATCGGAACTCCTTTTATCAATCAGTCAACGTCGTTTATTCACAGAGGCAGCTACGGCTACATGACGCCAGGCAAGTGGAAGCGAAAGCAGCGAGGATAAAAGAATGGGTCACTAATAAATTGAGGGAACTAGAACAACAAAATCAACATCTGAGGGAACAGAACAACAAGTGTAACCAGCAACTCGAATTGTTGCGCAATCATATAACTAATATCGGACTCAAACCTCCCGTAAGTTTTTTTAGATAGTCCGTAGAATTTTTTTTCTCTCTTTTTAACATTAGTTTTTAGTCATTAAATAAAAGAGCTATAATAAATAATACTTATTCGAAATTATTTTTAAATTATTAAAAATGTTACTTATTAGACGAAAAAACTTATATTGTGATTAATGGAATTTGGATAGATCTAATAGATTCTTAAACAACAAATTCTGTAAATGCAGGCACCGACGAGAGCGTCATTGTCTTTGGAAGTGGATCCCACCTTGCGTATCGATCGTAGACGATCAGAGAGCTTAGAGGGTACCCCGCAGACGGCACCGGAGTGCGTGCAAAATACTGTGGCGGAACCGCAAACAAGCACGAAGCACCGGAGACATTTGTCCGCTTGCGGCAACATCCAACGAGGAGTCGCGACCGCCAACATGGACTCGAGGTAAAACTTTCGTCCGCGCGCGCGCGTGCGCGTGATAAACGCTTCAATTCTTTCGAGACTAAACACTTCTCTCGGCTACTTTTACGAGCACACTAAATGCATTCGTCTCTCGTATCTCGATTCTCCTTGGGAGGCCTCACGACGTGATAGCGGCGCCCGAGTTTTCGAAATGTGGTACCCTGTAACGTCCTGGGACTTCCTGAGGGGATCCGTCGTCCCACCCTCTTATTATACTTTTATTGTTATGTGTGTTTTATTTATCATATTTGTTATATTTATACGTTTATTATATTTACGTCATAATATAATGTTTTATAAAATTTTGAATTAAATTTACGTGCTTTTAATTTAGCGAACAGTAGAATACTGTTTTAATTTAACGAACAGTGTAGAATTTAAAGACGCGGCCACGCACATACATACACTCTGCATAAAAGTTAATTGAATTGATTCTGTGCTTTATACTTGCCGCTTCTCTTTATCCTCTCTTAGTCTACTGTCGGAGGAATTAGCCGCAGCGGTGGAGAACCTGGTGATGTTGCCAAATATGTCTGGTGTTTCGGAGGCCAGTCGAGACAGCGGAAGCTCGGAAGCGGTGCACGACTATGCTGAGATATATACACCCAGCCGGGAGGGCATGAACTGGCTGCAAGGAGGCGGACAAGGTCCTCGTCCGCCGACCCCACCGTTACATAGGTTTCCTAGCTGGGAGGCGAAAATATATCAAGTAATGATAATTTTAGTTGTACAAACATGTGTACAAATGAAGTGAAAACCGTAAAGATTATTAAATTAGTTTATCAATGCATAAACTAATTTGAAATAATCTAATTTTTTTATATATCCTATATTAATTTCTGAAATAACTAAACCTCGATTAACTATTTGTAGGTAGCGGATGGTGGCCTTGGCATCGGTCCACCAACAAACGAGGAATCCGCACCCTCCACAATGACTACCACGACGAGTTCATCGAAGCATTCTCAGGCCACAGGACACAACTTAACAGCGCACAACTCTCAAGGCTACTGCGATATTTCTGTTCCAGTATACGCTACTGTCAAAGGTAGATTACAAAAATACTAATTAACTTTTAAAAGTTAGCATGAAAGAGGAAAATACGCAACAATATAACAAAAATCACATTTATTAATGTAAATAATAATTAGCTGTATAAATTTGTTGTAAAGTTGTATAAATTTGTGATATGTCTTTATCGATCATATATTTTTTAGGACGTGCCAGTCAAATCAGATCTATGCCTTTCGGCGATAGCTCTGATGATAGTTCGGACGGCGAGGAACATCCGAATCAGACCGAAACTAATACTAGAATTACCAATAGCTCGTCCGACAATACGGATTCCTCCCTCGGTAGCGGAAGCAGTCCCTCGAAAAGTATTAAAACAACCAGTAGCCTCAGTCCCGCAAAAAGAAGCTCTAGCGGGTCTCCCAGTAAAAGCGTAAAACGTGGTGAGTTTAATTAATATGATTTTTCTTCTGTCTATTCATTTTATGATAAAATTTACATAACATTTTTTATAATTTTTTCACTATTTTCAAAACATTCATCTATTTTCCAAACAAGGAAAATTAGTATACTATAATAAATTATAATACAGCAATATTTTTATTGAGAAATGTAACACGTAAATTAAATTTATTATAATTATTTTGATAATATGTTGTATATCGAAAAAGGAAAGAGACGCAAAAAAAATAACTTTTTAACCAAGCATCAAGAGAAAGCGAAATGCTTTGAAATTTACGTATAAAATATCCGGCATCCAACAACTTTAAGTTCATTTGGTTTACAGATACTTCTCTCGAGTCAGGTTTATCCGAGGATTATGCAATACCTCCCGATGCACTAAGTTCGACATCTCTAGAATCTAGTATGCCTAGCCTTCTAATGCGCGTTTCTGGCGAAAGTCCAAAGAGACAGGAATCGTTGGAAAAAACAGGTCATCTGGCGAAATTAGGCGGCAAGTTAAAAACTTGGCGGAAGCGATGGTTCGTACTGAAAAACGGTATATTAACATATTGGAAGAGTCAAAATGATGTCAACCGGAAACCTCAAGGCCAAATAATCTTAGACGAAGTGTGCAGGTATGCGATAAAAATAGCTTCAGATGAATTTATAAGTCACTGCGAAAAAAATTGCTTAAATGAACAGACTGTAACATAAAAGATTATCAATATTTTAAGATATTTTTAATATCTTAGGAAAGCATTATATTTGAGTACATTTAATTTTTGTTTCTTTTGAAAAAATCTGTAGTTTGATATTTATATTTTTATGTTTCTTCCAGGATCAATAGAGCTGAAGGAGCTGCCACTTTTGAAATAGCTACAGGTAAGAAGACCTATTACTTGACTGCAGACTGCATCGCCACAATGGAAGACTGGATAAGAGTACTGCAGAACGTGCAGAGGCGAAACGCAACAAAACTCTTGCTCAGCAGGGAAGATAATAAACCAACGATACAGGGTTGGTTGACGAAGGTGAAAAACGGCCACGCGAAGAAGTGTTGGTGTGTGCTCATCGGCAAGATGTTCCTTTACTTTAAGTGTCCCAGTGATACGGTTAGTATACACAAATAAACATGAATACAAACAAAATTGTTATTATGATCGAAAATTTAAACAAGATTTAAGATAATTAATTAACTGCAATTTTAAATTTAGTATCTTATAAAGAGTTTTCAGGAGAATATTTCCTGATCACTTTTTATTTAGCCAGTTATTTATAGCTCAATAACAATTGTGTTTCTTGAACATTTAGTACATATTTCATACTCTCATAAAAAAATGTATTCAATCAATTCTTTGAACCATCAGAATCCTATTGGCCAAATCAATATGAGAGATGCTCGAGTGGAGGAGGTGGAACATGTTTCGGATAGCGATAGCGAAGAGAGAGACGCCGAGTGCCCACACGAAAGAACAATTGGCATCTTTCCGACGCATCAGGGTCCAACTTATTTACTGATGCCACATAAACAGGATAAGGATAATTGGCTCTACCACTTAACAGTGGTATCGGGTGGTGGACCGAGCGCGGGCACACAATACGAGCAACTGGTGCAGAGACTAATGGAAACTGACGGTGATCCCAGCTGTGTGCTATGGCGGCATCCCCTACTGCTACACACGAAAGAGAGCATCACGAGCCCGCTGACAAGCTTGACCTCCGAAACTTTGCAAACCGAAGCCATAAAACTCTTTAAGGTTGACACGTTCTCTCGTCGATTTTTTCGCGATTGCTTTACTTATGATTTATGCCAAATTTTTAACATTTTTCTCTCGATAGAAGTAACAGTTCTAATTATTTCCAATATTCTAATATATTAAGTTAATTAAATCTTACGGTGCTTCTAGAACTATGGTTTCTATATATTTTTTCTTTTCTGTCCTTTTATTCTCAAAATGTAGATATATATATATTTGTCTCATTTTAAATACGGTAAATTTACAAGTTTCAATTCAATTTTGGTATAGATAATTTTTTTATATTAATTATTAACATTTATAATGAAATCTAGTTCTTCTTAGCTACATTTTCTACACTTTTCAGTTATTCTTTCTTTTTCCATTTATATGTCGAAATATATTTTTATTTTATTATATTAAATGCAGAAAAGTGTATAGCAAGGCGTGGCTAAAAGGAACAAGCTTAATGTATCACTAAAATAATTAACACACGTCTCATCGTACAGGCCTGTCAGCTGTTTATGTCGGTGGCAGTAGAACAAGCAGGTATCGACTACCATGTGGTTCTAGCGCAAAACGCATTGCAACAATGCCTAGACCAGCCTGAACTTCAATCTGAATTTATATGCGCACTGGTAAAGCAGACAAGTCGTCACACCCAACATCGTTTGGGCGTACAGGTAAAAAAGGCCGCCAGACTTGTGTCACTGGGTACTGCGCGCGTTGTAAGTCCTGCTTATTGTTTAACAAAAACAACATTCAACCATCCTGTACCATTTTTGAAGTTAAAACGATACTCATCGATCATCTGTTTTTTTTTATCTCTGATAGATCTCATCTGTATCTCATAAACATCATTGATCATATTTTTAATATCGATCATTCGAACGATATTTCTTTCAACGCGGAAAATGGTACACTGGGTATGCTTAGTCAAGTATTACAAATAATCCTTCCAGGCGTGGATACTAAGTAGTGGTTTAGAATGGTTCAACTAAAAATATAGCACTCGATAATATTTAGCGATAAAAATACGCCGCTTATTGCCACAATACTTGACCAAGTTCAATGACTATTTTAGTTTTAACAATCATTCACACATTTAATTCTAATTTGCCGCTTTAAGTGTGCTGTCTTTTAGATTCTCACTCTATTTCAATCGCATGCGTTTATAATTCTGTTAGGCATCACGATGGTGTTAAGTTTCATTTACTTTTCATCATATATTTTAATATTTATACATCATACCCGATCAAATTACCCTAACGCCCATCATGTGAGCTGAACATATTTCGACAATTATCACAATATTGTAATCTATGTGGATGTCTGTTGATATAGCGTCTGTCAAATCTGATAGTTACATAAAACATAATATTTTTTTCTGAATGAGAAATCTGTCAAAATACGTTCCGCGCCACACACACACACTTGCAGAATGGTATGTTGGTGTACATGAGGACACACACAAAAAGAAACATTTTTAAATTCTTTTTTTCTAATTTTTCACACGAGTTCCTTTTTTTATAATAGCTGCAATATATAGTTACTTGGATATTCTCTGTTTGAATGCTGCTTAGAGATTTAGATTCTTATTGCCGGAATATATATTAGATTATTTTAACAAATAAAAGTTATAATCCTTTACACACACCTTTTCCGAACAAAACAAATCTTCAAAAGATGTCACAAAGATGTAAAAATATCTAAAAAGTAATTCAAATAAATCACTTTAAAGATATATTTTAGACATCTCGTAGATAACTTTGAATTCTTTGTTTTGTTGCCTTTTCCTCTTTTTTCCTTTCTACTATCTTTTCCTCTCTCTTTTTCTGTCTATCCTTCTTCCCTCAGCTTTATTTAAAAAAAAAAGACATAATATGTACAAGGACAGTGCTGTCCCGAATTTTGCATCACAAGACAAACTTGTGAAGAAAAAGAGCCTCAGTCGTCTCATGTAATGTCAACGAACGTAAACGCAACGCTTTACAATTGGTACGGTAGATTCACGCGGCCTAAGAGCTTTTCTCATTGACACATTTTAATTTTCATGTAATTTTAAAGGGTTTATACCGAGTACGCGTTTTTATTCGATTAACACGTAGAGTTGTGCGGTGAAATTTCGATTTCTCGTGCTTATCTACTAACTAACTACTACCGAAACACAATTAATTCAATTAATTCTACTTTCTAGTAGTATAAATTTTTAAAAGAAAAAGAGATCTACATGTCGTGTGAAAAATCAGTTAATTAAAGGCAATCAATTGAGATTTTGTCTCTAAATTTACAAATTTCTAATTTTCGAGATCATGGGACGATTTTCAAGATTATTTTGTCTTTTGCTTTCTATGTTTTCATTTATTTTACTTTTATTAATTCGTCAATATTATTTTACTTTAAAAAGTATTTTAAAAGAAAACCACTCAGTGAAAAATTGAAGTAATTGTCTTTTCACATTGTGTGCACTTAAATTGTATTGTTACATCTTATTCTACAAAAATAAATAGAAAAAATCGATCTTAGGAATTTGAGAAAATTATATATACATACATACAAATTTTTTCAAATTCTTAGAAAAATAAAATCACTGTTGCACTGAAAATCTTATTTAGAGAGATTATTTGTTTAATCACTTGTGCGTAACACAAATAACGCACATATGATAAGAACAGAAAGGAATAGAATATACATAGAATGCAATAGAAAACTAAGAATCTTTAAATTAATCCTCACTTTCTCTCGAAGGGCAGAAATTTGATTTGGCAGAATTAATCCCCCATTCTTTTAATTCGCTGTTTTTTTGTAAAATGTACATATTCACGATCGAAATAGTATCTATGCATACATATGGAGAATGAATATCCATCTAAAAAATAATAAATTAAAATAATAAAAATAAAAAGCTGAAAAGGTAAATGGCATAATACAAATATCAAGATGTTTCGTCACTCGTGTAAAATGTGTCGCGTTTACCCTTTGACGAAAAGTAGTATATTAGGATTGGCTGAGATATATGCCGGGACGTAGTAGTATGCCAGCATACCATTGCAGCAACTCCTCCTCTGCGCCACGCAATCGCTCTTCACCTGCGATACGCAAAGTCCCGCGGCAAATGGCAGCGGTGAAAATGCGGACGCGCAATCAACGGCCTCGACTTCTCACAGTCCTCCGCTCACGCAGGGCCACTCGACCTCCACTATCTTGGACTGCAAAACTAATCCCGCGCAGTATGTGCTTATCCAGGGATGGCAGCTCTTGGCGCTCGCCGTTTCCCTCTTCCTGCCCAAAAATAATCGGCTACTATGGTACCTGAAACTGCACCTGCAGAGAAATGCCGACAGCAAGTGAGTGAGTCGATCGGAAAATGGATCGATCATTGCAGAGAGAAACGTGAAAAAAAGCTCTCAGATCATTTCATGAGGAAATAGGAAGAAAAATCTCTCATAAGAGAGAAGAAGAACCATTTCTAACATTTGCACTCTGATTTGTTCTAAAAGGAAAAGATGGTAATATGGACTCTTATCTTTTTTATAATTTTTTTATCTTTTAGTTATATATATTTAAGTCGATGATATTGCAAACAGTAATTTATTAATCTAAGTTTACTTTAAACACACTTGAAATAATTAAGACAGTAGTTCACAAAATAGAAAAAATTATGTAAATGAAAAAGAACACTATAATGTGACTATCAAAGTGTAATGATAAAAAGTGGGCAATCTGTATATTTTTATAGAATCTAGATTTTTCAGGTCTATTTACATTTCCCATGAAGTCTAAATAGCTTGAATTTATAGAAAAATTTGAATGCATTAAAGTATCGGACTCAGAAGTTTCTTTAATAATATTTTTGCGTTGATTCTGTTCTGCTATTTATCGTGAGCACTTTTTCTCTGCAGATATCTTTAGGAACTTCTTAAAATCATCAATCGTTTTAAAATGATAACCACAAAAATTTTTAATGAAAAACAACTCATCTACAATATTTTTTGTTAAAAATCCCGGGGTTTACTTGTTAGAAGTCATAAAAACATTGATAAAATTTACATTTAATTAGTCTTACCGAAGATATAGTTTTTCAAGCTTACTTATCTTCTCATAATAAAAGAATAGCATCTTAAGAATTAATTTAGGATAAATAAAACACACTTGTTATTTGACCAATTTTATAATCACTTTAAACTTGAAAATCATACGAAAAAACTTTAATGTATATAGTATGCAGGGATGGGAAAATTACTTTTAAAGTTACTTTTTATTTAGAAATTAAGTACAATAAATTACAAATAATAATACAAAGTTGAAGCAAATGATAAAATATGATATATGAAATAAAATATCTTAATTTATTGTACTTAATTTCTAAATAAAAAGTAACTTAAAGGTAACTTTAAAAGTAACCTTCCCATCCCTGGTAGTATGTACCTTATAATAGATAAACAATTATCAAAAAGCAGCACTAAAAAAGCGGCAAATTGTTTCACAATTTTAATACCTATATTTAAAAACAAGTTAAAAACTGTTGCAAAAAATGATTTAATGAATTAATTTTAACAGAATTTTAAGTAGGACCCTCATTAGTAGCAGAGCATTACCATCTTTTCTCCTATTATAACGTAAACGTAAAAATAAATTTTTAACTCAATTCCGGAATTTTAACGAGAAATTTTAACGTAGTTCTTTCCAATAAAAATAAAAATATTAGATCTTTAGGAGATAAGACTGAATTTGAAAGACTCGTGAATCTTAACAATTATATTTCTTGTAGTTTATTTTTTGCAGATGTAGGATGATAAATTTTTTATGCGTTATCCATTTCCGCAAATACAAAAGTTTTATTACGGATTTTGCTTAGTCTAAAACCAGAATTCGAAAAGTACTTTTCTATATGCATTGCTGCAACTATTTTGATAGTATAATCTTTATCTTAGTGATAAATGAATTTATCTTAATTGGTTTAATCAGTTGAAGTCACAAAAAAACACGTCTCTTCTGCAATGACAGATCCAATTCTAATTTTTGTTACTATTGATTCATCTTGCATCACATTGCATTGTATTATACCAGAACGGAATGCGGCAAATATGCGGCTTATTGTGAGAGAGCCTTAGAAAGGACATTGCAAAACGGTGGTAGAGAAGTAAAACCGTCGAGAATGGAAGTACTTTCAATACTTATGAAAAATCCATACCATCATTCATTACCGCATGCCATACCAGTTCATTTTCTGAATGGCACCTATCAGGTTGTGAGTTTTGACGGCAGTACTACGATAGAGGAATTTCTGAATACTCTCAATCAAGAAATCGGCTGTAGGGACGTTCATCAATCCGGTTTCACGCTATTCAGCGATGATCCGATCGAAAAAGATCTGGAACATTTTATCGATCCAGAAGCGAAGGTTTGTAAAAATTGGAATCATCTTTTCACATCAAATTATTCATTCACTCGAGACTATTCATATAAAAAAGATATACCAAACTTTATCAAATCAAATATATAAAATATATATTACTGGGGTTGATAACATTTATATTGTATTTCTAATAAAATTGACAATTTTAAATAAAATAAGAACTTGTTATCCTACTTGATTTAAAACTTAATACAAACTATGCTTCAGTTGTGTGACATTATCTCAAAGTGGGAGACAGCGTTACGAGAGAAAGGTTCGGGAAAGTTTGAGAATACTAGAGTGATACAATTGACGTACAAATCTCGTTGCTACTGGCGGCAAGCTGCTAAAATGGAAACGGACAAAGAGAGGCTCTTACTGTGTTACCAAGTGAATCAACAAGTTGTGCAAGGAAAGTTTCCGCTAAATCGTGAACTCGCTTTTGAACTAGCATCGTTGATGGCACAGGTACAATTTATATTAATTAGGTTTTTCATGTTTTTTAAATATATTTAAATAATAATTATATGCATGTATTTTATTATTATTATAATTTATTATATTTATTATTGTAAATTTATTATACTTATTGTTATTGTAAAATTAATTATTGTAAATATTTAAAGTAAAGTATAATTGAATAATTGAATCAATTCATTGTTCTACGATCATTTAATCAATTTTATAGATTGATTTTGGAGAATACAACAATGATAAAGCACGTGGAAGTGGCCCTGGAAGCAATCCACATCATCTCGTACTCCAAGCTCTGGATAAGTTTTATCCATTACGCTATCGAGCCAACATTACCGCTGATCAATTGAGGTAAATGATCGCTAAATTCAATTAAAAAAAAAATATCAAGAGAATATTTATTTTTACGTTAAATTATACATTTCTCGCTGTTTTATAATAAATTATTTTTATTCCATCAGGGAATTGCAGGAGAAGCTACAGGAAAAGTGGATCGCTTTAAAAGGACGTAGCGTATTGGATTGTGTTCGTATATATCTTACATGCACCAGAAAGTGGCCTTTCTTTGGAGCTACCCTGTATCAAGCAAAGGTATAATGATGCTATTACAAATATTTTATAAGTAGGAACAAGATGATTAATAATAGATTAAAATATATTTCATATATTATATACGTATGTGATTTGATTTTATTTAAATAATTTTCGTTATAGTTAAAGCAAGGCGATCCTGTGACGGTTTGGATAGCGGTTTCTGAGGATAGTGTAACGTTGCTTGAATTACAAACAATGGCTGTCATGTGCCGGTACAATTATGCGAACATAATAACTTTCGGTGGCTGTTTGGATGATTTTATGCTCGTCGCTTGTCCAGACGAGGGTGCAGCTGAACAAAAATTGTTGTTCGCACTCTCTAAACCCAAAGTGCGCATAGTAGACTAACGTCTCGTGGAAAGCTAGTAATTTAGACAAATATTAATTTTATCCATCCTTTATAGATTTTGGAAATAACATTATTGATCGCTGATTATATGAACGCACTGGGTCATGCATTACCGGGTACTCCACAAATGAATACTCTAACACGCAATGGATCACACCGGTCCATCAAATCCACTCTCAGACCTGCGACTGGTCGGTAAAAAAAAAGAGATTTCTGTTTTTTAAACATGTTATATAAAATTATAATTATATTGGATTGTTTCGAAGATTGATAAATAAAAGCACAAAATTACTGTAAACATTGATTCAGAATCACTTTTGGTTAACTGTTTCTTGTATCATGAATGTTGATGATCGATCTCTTAGAATTATTAGGTATTGAACTTAATTCCTGCCGTTTTTCGTCTCCAAAATTGATTTGTTTCGAAGGAAAATACCTTAATCAAAGTATTATTAATAAACTATTATTAATTAGTAATAAAGTAGAAAATGGAGGAAATTACTTTGATTAAGGTATTCATTCATCTTCTCTTCGAAACAAATCAATTTTGGAGACGAAAAACGGCAGGAATTAAGTTCAACATCTAATAATATCTTAATAGACAAGCAACAAATTAAAAGTTAAAATTAGTAGATTTTTTAACTAGTTAACTTGTATAACAAAATAATGATTATATATTGTTAGTCAGCAATTAACTCCAACTAATATTTTACAAAAACAATGTTTAATGAATTTTATTTTTTTTTTGCAGGTTCAAGCTGTCTTCCAACTCAACCTGATATATTGAAATCCACGCCAGATCACCAAAGACCTTAAAATGTCGCATCGCGTTAATTTTTTGGAAAGACAATGAGAATATATTTCTTGGATTCGCGCCAAGATCTATTTGCGATGAATATTTTGTTTGTCGTTTGTATCATATAAAAGCAGCTTAACAGTGCAGTATTAGTATCGTACACTGCGATGTGCGGTGCGTGTTTTTTTTTTTTTTTTTTTTTTTTAAGTCGCAAACCTGTTCGAATCATGTTTACGTTTGTATGTGCATGTAAATTAGTATCGACGCTTACAAGAATATCTGTGTAAATATTTAATAATAAGCGTAAGAGCTAACCACGAACGACCGTGCTGGTGATTAAAAAGCGGCTGAAATCGAATCGAACACTAAAATCGATCTGTAACACTGCCTAATTTAGTATGTGCGATTACACATCGAATAGTTTCATCCAGCGGCTACGTAAGTAACAAGCTGAGACTTTTGCTACGCATTTATATATCAAATTAAAAACAGAAGCAGAAAAGAATGCGTAAAATATTGCGTAATAGTGATGTATTTACATCGTATTGTGTATATATTAATCAAAGTTATTAAATGTTTAGGAGTATATCTCTCGAATGATACAGCGATGCGTTTCTTCCCAATTTTCGATGTCGAACAGAACACCTCCGAGCCTATATGAACGTTATCGCTATGTCATAATCTGGAACATAAATTTTTAAACTTTATTCAAAAGTTTTGTTCTACTTTTATCAGACAAAAAGTTTTACATAAATTTATTTTATCAAAATAAATTAATTTTGATAATTAATTAAAATTTAATTGAAATTCAAATTGATTTAGGTTAAAAAGATATTAGGGGTGTACGATTCACATATATTGAAGATCGATCTGTGAATCAATCTCGGATCAATAGATCGGTTCACCATAGAGATCGCATTAAAAAGATTGATCTCTTGAAGATTGATCCAGAAACATTTATGCAGTAAAATCAGAGTTGGCCAAAAAGTTTTTTTTTTTAGAACAAAACATGATTTTCACCGATCTTGAATAAAATGTTTTATTTAGCAGGGACTTTATAACTACTGTTGTTATAAAAATCATGGCACACAGAGAAACTTAAGCAATAAGAAAATCAACATATTGGATTTCCTTCTGCTTAATTAAGGTCTTAATCAGTAATTAAGGTCTTAATCTTAATTAAGGTTTCTACTATGATTGGCCAATTCGTTCACTGCTTATGTTTTATTGCGTAATCGGGCATTTTGGTAATTTTTTCAAATGTACTATCGAGAAAAATTGGAGATCGATTCACTCTTAAAACACGATTCACAACAAAATTGCAAAGGAAATCGAATTAAGATCGAACATCCCTAATAGAGATTCGAGTCTCGTGTGAGAATTTAAATTTAATTGAAATTTTTTTGTATATATTTCATAATTTGAATTTATTCGAAATTAAATTCGATTTTGTGATATTCTAGCAAAGAAGGAAAGCATATTCAATATAGAAAAAAAGATTATTTTATTTTAACAATTATATATTTTTTAGGATAATAAATAGACCTGAAAACGAAACTGTCTCATTGACAAAAAAGAGAGACTGACTTTTTCTCTCTTCTCATTTTCGAACATCATTTGCTTCTTTTATGTGAGGCTACTCGTGAAATCGATCAATAAACAAAGAAGAAATCCGATATACTCGTATTAACTTTGATAACAACTAGTCTCATATCTGATATTTATTTAAGGTGTTAGCGATTATATGGTTTCTTTTTACAGGTACACGACCAAATAGATGTAATTGGGAACGTAATTTATTATTTAACATAATTAACATTACGTTCCTGCGCGTAGTACGTGTGCAACATTGTGTATTAAAACATACGTAACGATTATAACGTTATTTATATATATATATATATACATATACATACATACATATACACACACACACACACACACACACACACACACACACACACACACACACACACACACACACACAGAAAGCGAGAGTGAGAGACAGAAGTTTTGTACTCGCGTTTGACGTGTCCTACGTAACTAGTAAACGTCTTCCTTTTAGCGGTTACAAATTATGAGCTGAAAGTAGGGCTTTCGTGCAATACGTTCAAAACTTTGACGGTTTTGTAATTTTTGAAATTACACCACTATGCGTCTGTCTCAAGTGGAATAGTGGGTCTCGATTTTCAAAGGATCTCTGCAAGGTCTCTGGAAGACGTCTTGAAAATCCCTCAGATCTTCGCGATCTCCTTTAAATATCTAGATGGACTAAGGTGCGCGTATACTCAGCTTCATTTAGCACATTGTGAATGTTTGTATGAATAATTCGAACCTCAGACTATTGAGAGCAGTACAAAGATATGCAAGAACGACATTTTGTCCTTAATTTTTTATATAATATATCGAATGCTATTGTGCGTGGGTGATTAGCACCTGTGTATAATGACATAGTTGAAGGAATCGTACGCGTATTACACTCATTTATTCGTGTAAATATCACCATCAAAACGGACTTGCGTTTCTAAAAAATTAGTAGAATCAAAATAGGCGGAGAGAGCTAGCAATTTATACAATCGAGCTCTATGTGAATTGGATTCTACGGAGCCTATCTCACATCTTACATTTATATTTATTATTTATTCATATGGAAAAGGTATGAGCGAGACAAGTGGAAAACATTGTGTACTATTGTACAGAAAAACAAATAAACTGCACATTAATACAATTTTACAGACGCCGATAGCGACTGTCAAACTATTCATTTAAGAGATAGAATAAAGAAGACATCTATAAAAAAAAGACATCCACAAGTTTTATGACATAAAAAGGTTATTATAAACAAGAATAATAAATTTTTTACATCTATTTCTTATATATTTGTTAATTTTATAATTTGTACAGATAATTTGTATATAATTTACTTTTCAGTTTTTGTGACGATACAAGAAGTTCAAACGCTTCAATCCACCTCTTCTGGTCTTACAGGATGTGTTAATGGAATCATAGATTTCTTTTTTACATCTTTTGATAAGGCTTTTCTCATATCTAAAAATAAGATATCTATTATATCTCACACATACATAAATTTATTTTAGATTTTCTAGAGAACTCTGTACCATATGCGTCTTCGTCTGGATCTCCATTATAATATTCTAACACTGTCCTATACACGATGTATCCTAATTGTTGATACATTGTAATAGCCACCTTGTTACTTACTCTAACAAAAAGATCCACGAAATACGCCTGTTTCCTAATTTAAATAAAAATATATATGTAACAAAGGTATCAATAAGATCATAATTAACTAGGTATAATAAATTATAGTTTACTTTTCTGATACATCCTCAAGATATTTCATCAACATTGCAGCAAGACCCAACCTTCTGTAATCAGGAGAAACTGTGAGGGCTGTTACATGACCATGCCAATTTTCTCCATGACCTTCAGCCTTCCCCATGACTTTGATGATTTCAAATAATAATGTTAACTTTAGATAATGAAAACTTGCTTTATTCACAAGAATATACTGGAAACAAATAAACTTACTGTAACCCATAATTTCACCACTTGGAGATTCCGCCACTTGAATGTATTCTGGCCAATGTGAAAGATAATGCATATAAAACGAAAGTCCGTACTAAGTAAAAATGCAAAAGATCAAGGAATATACATTGAAAAGTTTTAATATTATATCAATAAAATGTAATTCATAACGTAAAAATTTTTTAGTTTTCCATTAGAGGCTTTTTGGAAAACGTTATTATAAATAAAATAATTTTAAATAAAATTATTCATAAATGACAAGATTTTAAAATAATCTTCCTCTGAGATTTATCATTTTATTGTAGAACTCAAATGTTTATATGATAATTAATATGACTTTATAGATTTATGATAAAATACATGCTAATGTTATTAATTTTATGTCAAGTAAAATAAAGGATACTGTTTCTGTAAGCGGATCCAAATTTCTGAAAATGACATGATTATCATAACAATTGACAACAATAAAACATTGTTTAACTAAATATTAGGTTAGAAGAAAAGAACTTGTCAAAATTACTTACACGTTATTAAATTTGAACAAATCATTGCATGTGAAGGGTCTAAGTGTCGTCATTTTTGAAAGTTGTAAAAGAAATAATTTACTTTATTCACTTGTCGATAAAATTTAGTTCAAAACAGATCAGTAAAGACATTTAGAACAATTTCTACTGTCTCATAGTCCAATGCTCATGTTAGGACTGGTTAGGACCTAGGAATTTAGGATAGGATTGCTAGTGATTGCTAGGGCCCATACAGAAAAACATGATGTAGAAAGATATAGAGTTCCTCTAGTAAGAGTAAGGACACCTGTCACGCGCGCGTGCGCGTCCGCCATTAATTAATGGAGAACATGAGAATAATAGCGTTTTCGGCCCGACCGGGAGCTATAAGATAAAATGAGGAAACAAGCTATTTTATTCTGTCTTACTATCGCTTTTGTTTCCTGAATATGGTGGAACCAATAAAAAATCATTTCTCGGTGTCTAAGGGACTCTGCACAATAAAAGGAACAGAGAACAGAGAATAAGAATTTCAACCTATTAGAAAACTGTGTATCGTGGAATACACAGTTTCTGATAGGTTAAAATTCTTATTCTCTGTTCTGTTCTTTGTTCCTGTGCGGAGCCCCTAATAACTGTATCATAACTTTTACCAGAGTAAACTCTAGACAGGAGTGACGGTCCTGACAAGATTATTTACATCTCAATTGAACTGCAGTAAAAAAATGCAATTGATTTAAAATTGCGTGTACTTAAATAGCTTTTTTTACAAATAATCGATTATGCCCACCACACACACACACACGCGCGCGCACGCGCACACACACTCTCTCTCAATTAAAAACAGTTACAATCATCTTAAAAATATTAGAAATGTTAGAAGAATTATTGTAAGAATGTATTATATGTAGCAAAGCATGAATTTTGAAATGCATTTTTTAGGAAAGTTTCAAAATATCGTCAAAATTATTAAAATAGATTGTTAGAAAAGATAGCGAGAATGAGAATATTGACATATTTCTTACGAGTCTCGAAAATTTGTCAAAATTGTTAGAATATATCCTGATTTAATAAAAATTCCATAAATTAAAATTTTAATTTATATATTTGTAACCAGTTTTTCGATATCGGATATTGATAAAATTTTATCAGGCCTCTACATATACAGGATAGGAATAAGTAATAAATACTTGTTTATCTAACAAAAGGTTTTTAATGTCCATTTTATAATTGCAAGTATTGAGTATAATAATTACAATACATGAATGAAAATGCTTAGCTTCTTATTTTTGTGTTATTTACATATATCATTATTTGAGGAATTGGACTGAATTGGACATGTGTACTGTATATTTCAGAACATCACCGAAAAACTGTGGACGCAACAGTATTTCATAGGAAAAAAAACTTAATTACATTAAAAAAGCTTACATTGATTTTAGTTTATCCCTGTCTTTTATCTCAGAACACTGCTACTTCTCCTTCCGTTGGGATGTCAGACTGTCGTGCATGTTTGTTACTATAGTCTCTATTAATCCTGGTATCACTGCGCCATTAACATCGATGAAATTTGCAACGGATTTCGTAACACTTGTCTCATTAAAAATTCCCATTGACGTACTTTTAACTGACAACACTAGATTGTACTTGTCGTCATATTTTTTTAAATAGGAACTTGCTTCCCAAATCATATCAGGATTGAAACCTGCTGGATCTCTGAAAGTGGAAGAGATCATGACATCATACAAAATTTTACACATCCGTATTTCTATTCAGTATGAAATATAATTTAATTTCTGCTTTAATATTAGAAAATAAGTTCAAATGAGTGAGATATAAAATGTAAAGAGAAGACAAATGATTTAAATAAAAGTATCATAATAATAAAAACAGAAAGAAGTTCCATAAATTATAGACTGCAAACATATATATAAATTCACCTTTGAATTGCAACTATAAATATGCCTTTCTCTTTGTACGTTGTATACAATGTCAAGAGTCCCATTAAAAGGAAATAGAAGGAGACACAGGCTATTAAAACAGGCTTGGAAGCAGGGAATGGATATAAGTAATCACATAATAGTGCTATGATAGCTATAGTAACAGTAATTCCGCAGAGGAACAGTCTTCCATCAAGAAGAGAAAAATTTTCTATGTAATTATATTTCTTGGTGAGTACTTCCTTGACTGTATCGTCCAAAGCATTTTTCACGGCTGAGCCATCCCACTTATTGATTTGTATGACCTGCAGAATAAACGCCTTTTATTTTGTTTTGATATAATAAGAAAATACATTTTATATAAAGACAAATTACAAATTAAAGTTGTAAAAAAATTACATAGTTATATTGTAATAAAAATTAAAAAAAAATATATAGGCAAAATTTTTAATTAGAATATACATCTTGCTCCAATTAAAAAATTACAAATTTCATTTGAATTACAAAAATTTGCGAATTGTGAATGTATTTGAAGTACATTAGAAACAATTATACAACTAAGGAGAGATCTGTTAAAATATAATCTCAATTATCCGGAGTACGTTCAACCATACGTGGCAACATAAACGACCTTATTGTCGGCGAAGTGAATAACGGCGCGATTCGGCACAATTTATTTTCATCGCAATACGCGTGTAATTTTACGTTCGTAACGTTTGTTAAATGACATTTCATATGATAATGATTTCGTTTATGAATAAGAAACATACGGAATTCTCCGTTGCACCCATCACGAATATAACCTCTTAATAAAATACACGTCGCGTCTCTTCGTAATGCACGTCGTACGATTTGGCACGAATGCACGAATACTTGACTTGATACGTCAATCGCTGTTAACGGTTTTAAAGGTGCGACTTCATGTAGCGAGAAATCACTGGCGACTTGAGAGAGATGGGAGAAAAAATGACGCCAACTGCCAACGTCAAGTTAGTCAAGTATTCGTCGCTTTTCTGCAGCTTCGGGCTTCCTATTCGTGTGACGACATTGACGACAAATCGCTAGCGACTTCAAAGTCTCAACCTTCAAGAAACCGCTCGGACGAGGTGAACGTATTTCGTTTCGACTTGGGTATTGTATTATCTCGATTAATTTTTGAAAGTGTTGCTGACTTTGACTGTACACGGATATGACTTAGGCCGTGGTCCGAATCATGCTGACAACGCTCATGAGCATTGTTTGTCTTCGTTTAACATTTGACAAACAACAAGGATGAAATGATTTTTAAGCGTTGTGAGTGTGTATCGGACCGCGGCCCTAGAGTTAAAAATTACAATAGCATTGTTTGTAATAGAAAGAACAGTGAAAATGAAGGTGATAATAGTTCAAACAGGGTGTGTTCCGCTAAATGTGTAAAGGGTGGCACCCAATTGGACACGGCTCAATTGGACACGAGCCATTCACAGCACTTGAGACTACAAAGCTCCTAAGCACCGGTCGCTGTGATTGGTGGTGTCCAATCGAGCCGTAATCAATCGGGATCACCCTGTTTTTCCTTTTTCCAACCAGGCTATCAATCATGAAACTTTTTTCCTAGGATGAAAAATGAAAAGTGAAAAATTTCTCCATAACTTCAATGGTTAAAATTTTCACTTTTCACTTTCCATCCTAGGGATAAAATTTCATGATCGATACCCAGAAGAGCGACCACAGCTAATGCAGAGTCTACAATAGAAGTAGCGATCGTGTGTGTGCGCGTGCGTGCGTGCGTGCGTGGGTGCGTGCGTGCGTGTGTGTGTGAGTGGGCACTGAACTATATACAGGGTGTTTGGCGACTACCGCATTTTTTGTCATACGTGGGTAGAACAGCCTATACTGAATCAAAAAGTCCTGTACCAT
>NW_017298332.1:438521-445162 GCF_001594075.2 Trachymyrmex cornetzi
CCGCCATTTTGGTTGGGACAAATATTTGAGCGAATTAGAAGCGTTCGCGCGCGCGTTGCGGTCGATGTATCGATCGATGTACTATCGATGAATGGAAATCTATATGGACATGAATGGTATATAAACAAAAATAATGTCACTTCAATTTTATTAGTACATTCAATAAAATAACTTTAATAACACTTCATATCCTACATCGTTAACACATGCAGGAATTGATATATTTAATACAAAATTGTTACCTATGAAATGAAAGGCCCTTTTTACTTCTCTGCCCACATCCAGGCACACTTCATGTTAATGCTTTGTAGACAGTCACGTGATTTTATAGGGAGGATCCCGTTTGCCTACAGTTCTGATTGTACACACCACTCATATCAACTGGTGCCTAGTAATTTTTTACTGTTTTGCCAATGAGATTATTTTATTTTGAAATTGGCCAATCAGCGATACATGTATGCAATATGCGATGTGTGCAATCGGAGCCCTCCCGAATATGCAGAACACGAAAGTCTAAAAGAGTAATATAAACTCAATTGCGCGTTTGAAGTCGATTACACTTTCCAAAAATGATGATGCAATAACATGTCCGATGGGGTGATCCCGATTGATCACGGCTCGATTGGACACCACCAATCACATCGACCGGTGCTTAGGAGCTTTGTAGTCTCAAGCGCTGTGAGTGGCTCGTGTCCAATTGAGCCGTGTCCAACTGGATGCCACCCCCTGGGTTGGATTAATCTTTCCTATTGGTTGACGTCACCCGCTCTACCAATAGGAGAGCACAAAACGTCATTAATCCAACTCAGGTTGGTGCAAACCTGGCCGGGCCGAAAACGCTATTACTAATGAACACTAAGGTCCGTTTCCACCAACGCAGATCAACTTTAATCTCGGTTCAACTTAATCTTTGTCTTTTTCTAGTTCTAAAGATTAGAAAAAGACGAAGAGTAAGTTGAACCGAGATTAAAATTAATCTATATTGGTAGAAATGGGCATAAATGTAAGTGCGCACGAACACCTGAAAGCTTCTCATTCACTCAAATATAGGTACCAAACAAAATGGCGGCTGATCAATTGCGGCCACGATTTTCTATGCTTCATAACGGAGATGCCCATTCCAGTGTATATATAATTCAGTGGTTGTAGGGTATATTGGCTGCTAATACTGAAAATCTATAGCGCACGTAACGTATACTGTATAGTTCAGCACTGGCAGTGAATTTCAGAACGCACAACTAGTAACACGTTTGCAATTGTTTTTAAGCCTTGTGTCCACGATGCTAGAAATCGGTCCGAGAACTCGGATGAAGAAAGAATTAACCAATTGCAATGGTCATGTGATCAAATTGTTCAAATGTGATTTGTTAATTTTTTCTCTGTCCGAGATCTTGGACCGATTTCTAGCATCGTGGACACAAGGCTTTAGACCGAGTTGACCGACGTTTCAATTATCCTGCACGAAATTGTCAGCAAATGTCGATTGACTGTTCTCTAGGGATTTTGTGTATCTTCTATTCAACAGCGCCTATCGTGAATATTTACAAATTTATCGTACGAATATTTATAAATATTTATAAATTTATTAATTAGAAATTTGTCTTAATATCGCAAAAACCAATTTTTAATGTCTAACAGTTTAAGTCTAACAAACTAGATGATGTATCAGTCAAACATATTTATTTTATACATTGTTTTTATAATACAACAAACACTTACATGTAAAAAATATACAATGCGTATGGATGTATATACGTATTGCAATATATTATTCAGTATGTATAGATGTAAATTCTTCAAAAATCTCAGATAATCCTTTTAATAAACATATTGTTTCGCCAACGCTCTCAAAAATTTAGCTTTACGAATATTAGCTGCTTCTCTTTGGATCTCTTCGTTGTTGTTGGAGTTTAATTCTAACAAACCGATGACTTTGATCTGCAAAATAAAATTTTTATAGAGAATAATAATTATAAAGAGATATATTGATTATGATATCCAATTATTTTATAAAGAATAATAATTATAAAGAAATATACTGATTATGATATCCAATTATTTAAAGTGATTATTTGTTATTTATAATTATGCCACTATTATAAAATCATGTAACACTTAATATTGACTTGATTCAGTTATTTACCGCGAGTTGCTTTCTGTGATGCTCTCCACGCTTTGTGTGCAACTGTATAAGATACTCGAGTATCGTTGTATCCCAAATACAATGATAATATGCATCCATAGCATCAGCTGCGGCACAGCTCTTCTGATCGCTAGCTGCCATTTTGAACGCCAAAGAATAATCTACTTCCTCCAAAAATTGGCACAACACAGCCGCCTGAGTGTAACATTGTAAATGAGCACAACATTTGATCATCCTTCTATAAACAAGATCGTCTATCTGTGTACGTGGGATGGGTTGACTAAATAAATCGCTAACTATCATGATTGCCTCCAAATAATATCTCATTGCACTTTCATAATAGTTTAAAACTAAAAAAAAGGAGTAAATTATTAACAGTATTATATATATAATGCAAATATAATATATAAATAAAATACAAATATTTGCATTATTATAATATTTATATTATAGTATTTATTTGTATTCGATGAAATAAAACATACCAAAATTAAGATCACCCATCAGCCTCAACCAAGGCACATTGCAAGGATAATATTTTAGAGCTTGCGTCAACAATTGGAATAATAATTCTCCAATATGTCTGATGTTATACGAATTTGCGCTGTAAGTATTAATTTCTGTATAGGTATCACTTAAGATATTGAATATACTACTAATATTCAAAATACATTAGTAATATTAAATATTAAAATTTTTAATTGTTACTATGAAAATATGTAATATGTATCATACAAATTTTATAAAAACTACTGCAATAAATACGCAATATATATTGTAATAAACCTACTTTGGTACTCCGGCAGGCCAAAGAGATAAATACTGCGTGTGTAATTCTAGACTCGACTCATCACGCAGAATATTGCGCAAACGAGCTAATAATGATATTACTACAGTGAGAACCATAGGTTCTCGTAATCGAGTAAGTGTAAGGGCAATACTAGCAGCAACATCTCTTGACGAACTAGAACTTCCACTGTTACTGCCACTACTGCTGCGTTTCTGTGACTGATCTCTAGTAGGACCGAATGCTGCTAAGACTAAAAGAACATATGATTTTATTCGATATATAGAATTTATTTTATCATGTATTTTCTTATTTTTGAGCATAAAACAAATGGATTATTTACTGCATACGAAGGAAAATTATTTCCTTTATCTAGTATCTTCAATTTATTAGGTGTTAAACTTAATTCCTGCCGTTTTTCGTCTCCAAAATTGATTTGTTTCGAAGGGAAGATGAACGAATACCTTAATCAAAGTAATTTCCTCCATTTTCTACTTTATTACTAATTAATAATACTTTGATTAAGGTATTTCCTTTCGAAACAAATCAATTTTGGAGACAAAAAACGGTAGGAATTAAGTTTAACACCTAATAATACATAAATAATAAAAATTTCAAAATATGAATCTTTTTTTATAAAAAAAAGTGTGTGTCTTTAATAAAAATACTCACTCATATCCCATGCGTCTCGTGGAAATTTGCGGGTTCCTTTGTATTTAACAATGTCTTGGCAAACGCTACTAATAGCAGCTGCAAATTCAGTGTAATTCCAGCGCTTCTCCAAACTAGTAAGATATTCCCACTCAGCTATATTTAGGAGAAAAACCGTAGAGTATTCTATTACTTCTTGTCGCGGAATTAGCTGATCGGACGCTTGTAATGCACCAAGACATTGTTTACTCCGTACAATCATACTTTGCACATCACCTAAAAAATATTGAATTATTATAAATTTGTCGTTCTTTTTATAATTTTTAATTCTCCATGTACGTACAGACGCTTGTCGTCGGCCAAGCTTGAAAACACTTCCATATCTCAACAAGCAGGCATTCCCAACTCACTAATTTGCACAGCTTAAAGATCAATGAGCCTCCGCTTTTTACGTGTTCCTGCAGTTCTTTATCCAATACCTTGAGAAGCTCTATGGCGCCGTCAAAGTTTTTGGAAGTTACCAACTCTCGACTCTTCGCGAGTAGAACATATGAATAATCCTGGAGAAATCCCCTAGGAAGCGTCATTACCACACTCTGCAATGGAATGGGTAACTCCCAACAACCATTTACATGATATAATGGTTTCATTCGATGTTTCCCATCAAGCTGAATCAACGTTTCACGAATTACATGAGGATCATATGATTCTATCAACTTTTGTTCCAATTCAAACACTTCGATTCTTGCTTTTTCTATAAATTTTAACAAAAAAATAGTAGTCCATATATACTAAAATTTTAATAACATCTTTAATGATACTTTCTTTTATTTTTCTCATAATAGATTATGCTTACGTATAAATGATACAGATGGAATCCCCCAATCGTTGTGTAGTAACAAGTCTGGTATTTCTACCTCATCAGAAACAGTTGCTTGCTGAAGGACTGCGAGTTCTGCTTCATCGAATAATGATACATAGGAAGGATTGTTGAATAACTTTGAAGCAAGTCCTTCTATATTAGCGGTGTTTACAAGATAGAGAAGGTAACGTGAAATTCGTTTTTTATCCATAATTGTTACTTTTTCCAGGACATTATCTAAAGCCTAATACATAATAAAATGTGATTAATAATTTGTTATTTAATAATTCAGAAAAACATTTTATTAAATTATATGAATAATTAGTATTAAATTAATATATACTAGAAAAAAGGAAAATTATTTTACAGAATAAAAAAAATTCAGAAACTTTTATTTTCAACCATTTAAAAGAAAAAAATTATTTTGGCAGTAATCAAAGAATGTAATTGAGAAGCATTCAAAAATGTAAATAAAAGTTATTTTACCCAGAATAAAACATCTAGACCCTTCGTACCAGCTGCCTTAATTTCAGTTATGTAGTCACCCAAGATTATACTATCGTCAAGAATTTTTCTAACCAGATTCAAGCACTCTATTTGCAACAAAAGATCGCGGGCGACTACAAATTTTCTGTTAACTAATCCACCTTGCACATCCAGCTCCAAATTATCTCTATAAACTTGTGGTATCTCCCTGAAAACATTATCTGCTTGCAAAATCTGCAATATATTCTGCAGATTTTGCATGTATCATGAATATACATTATTCAAAAGTATATACGTGATAAATACATAAAAATATACCTACAGTGTATTGATCTTTGATAGAAGCGTGTAAACGCTGCGTAAGACTAAGCGTGACTTCTTCTAGCGGTACTTCACATGCTAAACAACAGCCGTCTAAAAATTCTTTCTGTACTTTACAATACGTCAATTTCTCTACTGGATTAAAATTACTGTACAATTCTTTTGCCTGTTTAATGTGGCGTTTGGCCTCTTGATAATCTTCTCTCAATAAATGAAACATTGCGAGATCATAATGTATCTAAAAAATAATTTATTTTATTATTTCCTTACAACATCAAAAATAATAATATCCAGCTCTTGCAATTCTTGTACCTGACATTTAAACTCATCTATGTTTACCAAGTACATATTTTCCCAATTTTGTTTGATCTCTGTACTATCCTCTGTCAGTATTTGAAAAGTATCAAAAGACAGAACCTTTGGCTTTATATCGGTCATTTGTAAAATATCATTTAGGGCACTTACACTATTTGGTATGTGCGTTTCTAATTTCCTAATAATATCGTCTACTATACCAGGAGGTACATATGTTGATTCCTGAGTACCTGGTCTAATTTGCAGTAATTTTTTTTTTATTCACAGCTTGTAATAAATTAAAATCATTTCAAAGTATTGCAATAATATATTATAAAAGAAATATAAAACTTACATGTGAAGTAATTGTTGTTTTGGTTGTTTATTGCTGAGAGCTCTACAAATAATCGCTCTTAGATGCCATCTATAGTATAAAACCAATGTAAATAGAAGCTGGTCAGAAGCTGTTTCCATAAAAAATTCTGGAATTGTAGGAATTTCTACCGCAACATCTGCAGTAATATAAAACAGATCTTGCAATAATGTCAACTGTATCGGCAGAGGTAGCTTCTTCTCTAACACATCCAAGTCCCATTTCAGGTAAGCCGCTACTTTCAATGAAAGTATCTTTAATGCTAAATTTCTGTGAGTCCATTTGTTTGTACCATTGGACTTTACATCATTTGATTCCACATCAATTGCTTTCGGCTCTGTTTCTTTTTGGTCAGAATTAATGGTCATAAATTTTATTATCAGGTCCGTAGGCGATGGATCTAAAAATCATAATACATACATATGTCTATAGTTTTATTTAATGTAAAATATTATTATTATTATTAACATTATTTGATGTTAGTTAAATAAATCACAAATGTTTCGAATATATATAAAATATACAATTGTTTATGTGTATGCCATTCAACATTATTTAATATTAGAATATTAAAATATAATAGTTATTAAACGATAGTTATTAAATATAATATTAATAGAGACATTTCTATTAACAAAATATTTCAGAAATAATATAATTCTAACATTTCTAATAGCGTATTTCACTGACAGAGCTGGTGCGCACTCAGTGCACTTTAAAGCTG
>NW_017298332.1:445208-461374 GCF_001594075.2 Trachymyrmex cornetzi
TAAAATATTTCGATTCCATGCGGTTAGCATTATACGGTACAATTGTTTACCCGGGAAAGGTTTTGACAAGTGTTTCTGCAGCAACGAAGGATTCAGCAAAAACTCAAACCACAGTATCGTGTCTGGCGAGATCGGCACGGTGCCCGGTCTGAGCAGATCCACATCCATAACTCCGATATTGTCATGAATATATTGACAAGTAATTAATTTAATATTGTTTTAAACACTCTCGTAAAATACTGTGGTATTACAAACATAACACACATAACAAAAGCAAGGATCATGGAGAACCGAGAACGAAGAATGAATACTCCATCTTCTTCCTTATAAGTGAGCGCTCGCTGTTATTGGTGTATTCTTTTAGATCATCCAATAGCAGCGGGCGTTCACGGATCAGGGGCTCTATTCTTGAAAAGAAACGTATACGAAAATCTAGGAAAATACTATAGTATATGTAACGTATACTGTAGCATTTCCCTAGACTTTCGTATACGTTTCTTTTCAAGAATAGAGCCCCTGCTTCGCAACAGTTGAGTCTGCTGAACGCGACCAATAGGTGCACAGCAAGCGCAAAGCTAAATTCGCTGAATACGCCCAATATGCTGGATTCACACTGCATCCGATTTGCATCGTACAACTTTCTGCAACCAATCAGAAAACAGGATTCCGATGATACGAAGCAAAATCCATCGGAATCTTGTTTTCTAGTCGTACAACTTTCTGCAACCAATCAGAAAACAGGATTCCGATGATACAAAGCAAAATCCATCGGAATCTTGTTTTCTGATTGGTTGCAGGTCGTCGTACGACGCAAATCCAGCAATAAGGATGCGGTCCATTTTACGCTACAACTGCTTCGAAGCTTTTGATTGACCAATCAGAAGAAAGAATCTTACTAATTGACCAATCAAAAAATGCTTCGAAACATCCGTAGCATCAAATGGACAGTAGTCTAGGAATTGTGATAGGACAGCATGTGACGCGACGTACTTATAGGGATTTCTCGATTGATGTAGTTGGACTGATAAGCAACATTCACTTGACAACAGTCGGCACCACTGTTCTCAGAAAGATTTAAATTGCCTCAGTTTACTCAGTTATCCGCCGGAAGACTTGCAGAACGAAGGAATTATGCAGTCTTTCGGCGATGACACTTTACTTGCTTGCATAGACATTGAAAAAAAGCATCAAACCTTACAAAAGCAAACTGGAAGTAAAATCCAAGAATTGCAGGAAGAAAATGTTAGTGATCTTGGTAAATATTTCAAGTCAAACTCGATGTCGGAATTCGCGAACACGCAGAACAATGTGGATAAATTAAAGTCTTCTGATTTTGATACAAAAAGGATAGAAGAAAAGAAGATGTTCGATCCCATGAAGTATTTGGAGGATAGTATTTTATTTCCCAAAGCCAACAGCAAAAGGAATTTATCCCCTGCCTTCAGTGCTCCGAAAGGAAACTTACTGTCCCAAAAAAAACAGAGCCCTCATAGAACAAACAACAAGAATGTTGATATCAATTTGAAGGAGAAACATTGCCTTGATATAACTAATAGTACAAAGAATTGTGAAAAATTTAGTACTCAGAGTCTTTATAAAAATAAGTCTTCTAATAACACACAAAATGCAACAAGTAGTAGTGATGTCATCAGATCAGCTGTTAATTCTGCATATGATGAAGAAAATTCAGAATTTGTTATTTTGTCTCCACCTATTGGCACTCAGGATCGTTGTAAATTGACATCATGGAGTTTGCCGCCAAATATTCTACAAGTATTTATATATATACGTAAAGTAACAAATATTTATATATACATAAAGTATACTTATTCTTTATTTTATCTTTTTTTCTTAAATTTTAGAAATCACATCCTTGTAATATATTGTTGATATAGCATTTATTAATTTTGAATTATTTATTAAATACTTATTTATCTCAAAGTAAAAAAATAGAATTAAAAATAGAATTAAAAATTATGTGATAAATTAAGATTTGCTATTCATATATATTTTTGTAATTCTAATTGCCACAATTTTTTAATTTTTGATATTTTTTTTATATAAAGAAACTACTATTATTTGTAATTCCTTTATAATTATATTTATTATATTTATAGAAATGTACTTTTAATAATCTTTTATGTATAGTGTAAGCAACACACAATCCTGTTCTTATATCTTTATATGATATGATGAAATTGATTCAAATGATTTAGGGAACTAATTACTATTATTTTTTAGAAATATGTTGCTCGTGGAGTAGAAGAAATGTTTGCATGGCAAATGGAATGTTTGTCAAATCATCTAGTAATGCAAGAGAGAAAGAATCTCGTGTATTCCGCACCTACCTCTGCAGGAAAAACTTTTGTTGCTGAAATGCTATTAATTAAGACTGTTCTAGAAAAAAAGAAGAAAGTTATCTTTATCCTGCCATTTGTTTCTGTTGTCAGAGAAAAGATGTATTATTTTCAGGTAAGATATATTGAAATTAAATTATTGTGCATACTTCTTAAATCACATAATTTATAGGTATTATTAAAATAATGTTTTTTTATTGCAAGCAATTGATAAATTTGATATTCAGGATTTACTGTCTGATATTGGAATAAAAGTGCATGGATTTATGGGAGGGAGTGTCCCACCCGGAGGATTTGCCACTACTGACGTCGCAGTAGCTACTATAGAAAAGGCAAATTCTTTGGTGAATCGTTTAATGGAAGAGAACGATTTGAATAGTTTAGGAGCTGTGATAATAGATGAATTGCATCTACTCGGTGATCCTAATCGTGGCTATCTCTTAGAATTGCTTCTGACAAAGTTGAAATACATGACTATTCAGTAAGTTTGCTAATGTAATTGAATTGCAATTTGCAACATAACTGAAAGTTTTATAATTTAATGTTTTAGCAATAATGATATCAATATACAACTGATAGGTATGTCGGCCACACTGCCGAATTTAACTCTGTTAGCCAAATGGTTAAATGCAGAACTATACAAGACTGAATTTCGGCCCATACCTTTAAATGAATATTGCAAGGTAAAAATACAAAATTTGAAAATTATTTGTATTTTTATATTTTTTAGATTTGATTTTATTTTGCTTCAGATATTTTAGAGAGATTTAATATTATATTATTCAAGATAATTTCTACTTATAGATAGGAGCAAATATATATGACAACAAATTGAATCTCGTCAGAAAATTAATAGAGTTACAAGAATTAGGAACAGATGTAGATAATATTCTACAGCTTTGCATTGAGACAATAAGCGCTGGTCATAGCGTGTTGATTTTCTGTCCCACAAAGAAATGGTGTGAGAAATTAGCAGAGCAAATTGCTACAGCTTTCTTTAAGCTAGGTCTGCTTCAATTATCTTCAGATTAAATTTGAATAAATATAGATTTATTCTTACTAGCATTTCCCTATATTTTTCTATGATTTTATTTCTCTGCTTTTTGTTACAAACTACAGTAATATATTTGTTTTATTTTAAACACAACAAATATAAGATGCAATTAAAAAAGATCTTTATTTCTTAAACTTATCTCAATCTATTGTTAGGTTGTGGAGATACAAAGTTTGGTGAGATGTTAAAAAAAGAAATAGATTCCACATTGATACAAGAAACTCTGGAACAATTAAAACGCAGTCCAAGTGGTTTAGACAATATTTTAAAGAACACGATTTCGTTTGGCACTGCGTTTCATCATGCTGGACTCACGATGGACGAGCGTGATATCATAGAAGGATCTTTCAGGTAATAATCATGTTTTTATTTAATTTTCTTTATCTTATGTATTTTTAAACTTGACATTGTTATTCTAGAACGGGATCCTTGAGGGTTCTTATAGCAACATCAACATTAAGTAGTGGAGTAAACTTACCCGCACGAAGAGTAATCATAAGATCACCTTTATTTGGTGGCAGTCCGTTAAATACTTTAATTTACAAACAAATGATAGGACGTGCTGGTCGTATGGGGAAAGATAGTGCAGGTAAGAAACATTGAAATGTATAATGAATATACGACATAACGTAGTCATCATTTTTATTGTATCACATTGAGAGATGTCTTTCAATGTCTAAGATCCGCTTTGACCAAATATAGAATTTCTCGTATTTAGATTTATTCTTATTGGTCTAAATTCGGATTATATTGTTAGATCTCTTTCAGTCTTTTTTTGAAAAGTATGAAAGAAATAATACTTGAAAATAATAAAAATTATATTAATTAATAAGTAATTATAATTATTTTGATTGCCTGTAAACTAAATTAAGAATAAAAAGTTATATGAAATATTATTATTTATTAACATTATAAATACAATGCTACATATATAACGAAAATTTTATATGTTTAGGAGAAAGTATATTAATATGTAAACCGAATGAACGTAATGCAGCTACATCATTGCTCTCTGCTGCTCTGGATCCAATTGAATCTTGTCTCAATGATTCCATGTTATTAATAAGAGCGCTTTTAGAAGCGGTGGCTAGTGAAGTTTTATACACGTACAAAGATTTAGAGCTGTATATTAACTGTACTTTGTTAAGCTTGAATGAACAATCTGATGTGCAAACATTTTCTAATAAAGCGATAAAATTTTTATTAGATAATGAATTTTTATTGTAAGTACAATTGAACTATTATATTTAACTTCATAGAATTAAATAATTGCTTGACAATTTTCTTAAAACGTTAAAATTAATTTATATATGTGTAATTTTATTATTTGCACAGATTACAAACTACAGAGCGAGAATCTAGATGGGTGGCAACACCGCTTGGAAAAGCATGTTTGGCCGCGTCTATACCTCCTAGAGAAGGGTTATTTCTATTTGAAGAACTACAGAAAGCACGAAGATGCTTTGTTTTGGACACTGAATTGCATGTGATTTATTTGGTTACTCCACTCTCGTCCGGATGTCAAATTGGAACTGTCGATTGGATGACGTTTCACGAATTGTGGAACGCCATGTCTGAAAGCGAGCGCAGAGTTGGAAAGCTCGTCGGAGTAGAAGAGCGTTTTGTGTTATCAGCTATTAGAGGAACCGTTAAATCTGGGAAATCGGTAATTGAACGTTTGCTTAAATACGGAAAACATGAAGTATTAGAATTTATATTCATAGAATAGAATTTATATTCATATTAGTTGAAGAATTGTTAATGTAAGTATTGTATCACAGTTGAATATACATAGAAGATTCTATAGCGCACTGGCGCTACATGATTTGGTTAAAGAAGTGCCACTTCATGCAGTTTGTAAAAAATATGGGTGTTGCCGTGGAGTATTGCAAACCTTACAACAATCTGCTGCCACATACGCGGGTAAAGGGACAAAGAATTAATAATGATAAATTTATTATTCTGGCAAATTTTCTATAGCATCAATCTTATTATCTTAGGTATGGTCACACAATTTTGCAAGCAATTAGGTTGGGATTGCATGGAATTATTGGTGAGCCAATTTCAAACGAGATTGCAGTTCGGCGTCTGCAGAGAATTGTTAGATTTGCTGCGGTTGCCAATGTTAAATGGCTTGCGAGCAAGAAGCTTATATAAACAAGGAATAGAAACCGTAGCAGACTTAGCTATTGCTAATGAGCTTAACGTTGAACGCGCGCTTTACAATGCACTCCCTTTTGAAAGGTACGAATTTGATCAATTCGTACCTTTTATATATAAATTATCTTTCTGGATGTATAAATATAATGGATGTATAGATGTGTAATTGTATGTGTTTAAGAAAATAAATACTTTTATTTTGCATGTAGAAATCGCATGCAATGTACTGGGTTTTTAGGATTATGTACACATATTTAGCATTAAATCTAACATATGAATGTAGGCCATACACTTGGATTGATATTTAAATAATTTTTACGTACATTTTAGTGAGAAAGAATGTGAAGGAGAGTATGCATTTGATGTGGAAAAGAGAAATAGAATGAGAACAGTATTCGTCACTGGAAGAGATGGCCTTACACCTCAACAAGCTGCAATTTTATTGGTTCAAGAGGCGCGGATGTTAATTCAGGTATATGTTTAATTATTGTTTTTTTTTTTTATTAATTCTTATGCTCGATTATTATTATTTTCACTTTTTGTATTAACTCACTCACTAACACGTACTCACTTTCACACAGTAACTCACATAACTTAAACTCACCCAGTATTTACATACGTTACTGATTTTGCTTCTCTCTAAAAAAATGTTCTTTTGCGAAATATTTATTATGTAAATTTTTGTGAAGATTGAGCACTTAAGGGGACTTTGTCCCTGAGCGATAAATAAATATCGATTTCTCTCTCTCTCACACACATACACACACACACACACACACACATCTATTAAAATAAAACATTGATTATTTATAGAACGAATTGGGGCTGGAGCAGATGCCATGGGAACAAAATGAGCAATCTCTACAAGTAAATACATGTGTCAAAAATGTTGAAGATACGTCTGATATAAAAGAAAAAATTCAGAGTTTGGATGTAAAGAATTCTTGTAGATCATCCATTATAGAAAATTCATTGCATGTAAAATCGTCCATGAGCAACGAAAACCAAAAGGAAAATAATCCGAAACTTGATATACGTAAAGAAAGTGAAATCAATGTATCCGACAAGAAGGAAGTAATTGAATCGAACAGTCAACATTTAAATGAAGCTAATTTGTTACCTAAAATCTCAGAAGACGATAGAAATTCGTCTTTTCTTGACTTAAGTAGTCTCGACATGATAGCAAACGATGAACAATTAGATATTCCTAAAGAAAAAAAAATTTTTTCCGCGACTGATAGCAGCACTAAGATAAAGAGAAGCAGCAAAAATTCAGAACAACTCAACTTTATTACTAACGATATACCAAACAAAAAGTTAAAAATTTCCAGCATAAATGAGAAAAATAACGATGAAAATTTAATAAACAAAGACAAAAGTATATCTATTATAAGTAAGGATGTTAAACCATCTTATTCAAGAAGTCCTAGTCTATTCGATGACAGTTTGAATCTTGACACCCAAATGTGCGATATTCTTGAGCAAAATATCATGGATATCACGCATTTGACGGGATTAGATTCTAAAGCATTCGTGAGTGAATTGGACGCCACGAATGCACTGCAAAAAGAATCTACAAATCCAAATACTGACAATGTGCAATTATGTGACAAAAATAATACGAAAAGTATAGATCCAGCTAATTTACAATCCAAAAACAGTATATTGTCGTGGGGTGATGATTCATGGATTAATTGTGAGGGATTGCTGAAACAGATAGCTCAAGATCCAAACGTAATCCAATCCAAGAAGGACATATCTAATTCCAAAATTAAAAATATTGTAAATACAAATATATCTCTTGCATTAAAAAATACGAAAACTTGCACACAAAGCAATAAGAAAAGTACGATTAAAACGGATATTAAAAAATGTACTGCCGCAGTTAAAGAGAAAGCGCCACGAAAACCTAAACTGTCAAGAGAAGCAGAGATAGATTCTCCTGTGGCAAATATAATCGTTTTTAGAAAGGAACGAAAGACGTCTGCGGATTCAAATAAATCTGATTCAGATGACTTTATCATTGGTTCGCAGCATTTCGAATCTCCTTTCAATAGCCGTACAAGGACGACGTTAAAAAAAATACGTAAGCTGCGTTCTCAGAAACTTGCTGATGAGAATACACTAACGGAAATGAATAAGTGTCTAATAAATTCTCCTATAAAAGAAATATCAAATGACAAGGTAGATGATAAAATAAAAGAAAAAGAACGGGAAATCACGTCAAAGTTGAAAGAAATTCCGGTACAAAATCCATCTGCGAGTATCGACATTATATATAATTCCGAAGATGAGACAGCGAACAATTTGACAAGATCAACTCTTAAGACAAAGCAATATGAGACACAATCAAATAATTTAGATAAAAATGTAAAATTGAAGATAGAAAATGTATTACCTGATAACAAAAAGAATTTGTTGGATGAAACGATAGAGTGGAATACATTGAATATTGTGAAAGTTGCGAACGATAGAGCAACTTTTAATCTATTCAAACGTGAAATATTAAAGAAGCGAAATATCGCGTTAGCCTTACATTGTGACTTATATATAGATAATACGACTAATATAGGCTCGAAAATTTGTGCTTCCAATGCAGAAGGAAAACGAAAATCCAGAAGATCTGGGAATTATTCGCATGGAAATAAAGAAATTCGCGGTGTTGCAATATCCTGGGAAAGCAATATTGCATATTATATCTCCTTCAGTAATTCACAAGGTAACAGATATGTCAAGACGTTTTCATTTAATGCTTTTTAATGGTAAATTATCTATTACTTTTAAATTTTAATATAAATATTACAATTGTTTCACAGAATCTAAAGTCTCTGGAAAGGAACAAATGACTCTGTTAAAAGATCTACTTTATGATACAACTTTGTACATGAAATGTTTCGCAACAAAAGATATATACAAACTCCTGTATCAATGTTGTGGAATCACCGCCAAATGTAGATTTCTTGATCCAGTAATTGGGCATTGGTTATATACTAATGGTTCCGAAAGAAATTTCAATGAAATGGTAAGATTTCAATTACACCTTATTGTGCGAAATCTAAGGTTTAAACTTAATAATATGAATGTATTATTAAACAAATGTCAACTTAAAAAAGATTATTAATGCTGTATGAATTATTAAAATTGCATCAATATATAGCGATGGGATTAAGTATCTTACAAGTAGGTTCGAATCTCTTAAAGAAGTTTCAGACTCTCTATGATTACTTCGAAAAATAGTAGCAGTACTTCCAAGTAGATTCAAACCTAAACGAAATAGGTTCGAACCTCTATGAATACCTCGAAAAATAAAAATAGTACTTCCAAGTGGACTCGAACCTAAACGGAATAGGTTCGAACCTTCTATGAGTACCTCGAATGCACAGATCATATGAATTTCTGTTCGTTAATAACCCTGTTCGAGTACTACTTGTAAAAGATTCGATATTGTACGATAAAAAGTACTTTGTAAGTATATTTCGAATCTTGCAGGTACTCGTATGTAAGATTCGAAACCAGCAATTTGGGATCGATTACTTTGCAAGTATGAAGTATGAAATATTATTTCTTATGAGTATTACTCGAATCCTAGAAAATGAAACTAAATTATTGAATTTGACTCGAATTTTTAAGTACATATTGAGTTCGATCTCATCTCTATCAATATATTCATCAAATTCTAAATAGGTACTGCAATACTTTCAACAAGGGAATATTATAATGAAACGTACAAAATCTTGTTATTATGCTGGTCCCGGGATGGATGCACAAAATTCTTTACCAGGCGAGTTTAGATCAGCAGCAGAAGCTGTGCTTACATGGCATATGATGGATAATATTATGAATAAATTAGAAGAACTTAATCCTGTTCTACTTTATACATTTAGAGGTATATACCTCTATACATAAATATATATTATCTCTATTTTATAACGTCTATTATAATGTATAATGTCCATTTTCAGAAATAGAAATGAGAATTATGACAACTTTAGCTTGTATGGAATTGTCAGGCATTGCCGTAAATCTAAAATCTTTGCAAGAGTTATCATCAGTTGTGTCAAATGAAATGCAGTCTTTAGAAACGAAAGCTTATGATTTAGCAGGTAGAAAATTCAATTTTTCATCATCCAAAGAAGTCGGTCAGGTCTGTAAAATAAAAATTTTATATATATTATACATATTGTGTGTGTATATAATATATATATATACACATACATACATATATATATTGTATATACACAGAGTGAGACAGAAGTATCGAAACTGCTGAATATCTTTCAGAAAATATATTTTTTACAGAAAAGTGTTTCAGACAAAAGTTGTAGAGTTAGAAAGACCTTTTTACTGATTTTATCAGTTTGACCTTGGGCATCGTCAAAGTCAGGTCAAGATTGAATCTATTTTTTGAAATAGAAACCCCCATTTGCATATTCTTGTAGCTTATCTCGAGAACTTTTCAAACTTTAACAAAATATTTTTCCATTAACTACTTTTTGAGTTATAAGGCTTGAAAGTTACAGTACCGCCGGCATTAGTATTATTTGTAATGTCCAACTGATGATGGTTAAGTGTTAAGAGTCATAATCTTGATATTGTATGTTAAGGCGTTTGAAAGTTGTTCCTTTTATTTTCATTTTTAACGTAAAAAATATTTTGTTATAGTATTTTGAAAAACTCTCGAGATAAGTTACAAAAACGTGTAATGAGAAAAATGGGAGTTTGTATTTTAAAAAATCAATGAGACCTTGATCTGACGCTATCCAAAGTCCAATAAAAAGATTTTTTTTCTACAACTTTTGTCTGAAGCACTTTTCTGTAAAACTTATATTTTCTGAGATAAAAGTTCCAGTACTTTTATTTCACCCTGTATATAACATATTATATATTTTTATATAATTTTAATATCTATGTAACACATACATTATACAGCATATACGTGTCACAGGTATTAGGATTATATAAAGATAAAAAAGTCAGTACAAGCAAAACTGTTTTAGAAAAATGTGATAATCCGATATCGACCTTGGTGATTTCCTGGCGAAAACTAAATGCAACAAAAACAAAAGTAATTATGTGATAAGTACTTATTTATTTGATTTTTCTAATATGCATGTACAGGGTGTTACAGATACATACTAGGCAGTACGACGGGTTGCGCGGCAAACTTTGCATGGCCAAGCGTGGTTTAATAGACAATGACTTTATACATTATAAAGTTTATATACTACAAAGTTTTATTATTTATATTATAAAGTTTATGTTATAAAGTCACTGTCACTGTCTGTTAAACCACGCTTGGCCATGCAAAGTTTGCCGCGCAACCCGTCGTACTGCCTAGTATGTATCTGTAACACCCTGTATGTGATATTATATATTGCTATATTATAATAAATACTTTTTTCTTATTTATTATATATTTTTTCTAATGCAAGGATTTTTCTTGTATTTCTTGATTAATGTTTTTCTACTTAAAAAAATTTAAGATATAATAGAAAATATTATAAAAAAAAGATATATATACATATATATAGAAAGAAAAATTTAATAAAAAATTATATTTTATCGGATGTGTTTCTGCCTACAGATGATTTATGCATTACTTAATCTGGCCCAAGGAGACTCTCGTATTCGTGGTAATTGTATTACTTGTACAGTGACGGGAAGAGTCTCAATGCACGAACCGAATTTGCAAAATGTGCCAAAAGATTTTAGTTTTGCAGACAATAATCTTGTTGTGAGCGTAAGGATGGCATTTGTACCATCTCTAGGCAACATAATGCTATCCGCTGACTATTGTCAACTCGAATTACGCCTCTTGACTCATTTTTCACAAGATTCGGTATTGTGCAAAATCATGAAACAGCCGGGTGACATTTTTAAAAATATTGCTGCTAAATGGAATAATGTAGCAGAAGAACAGGTACCCACTCTGATATAATAATGAATTTACCACAAATCTATATATATTTAGTATTGTACTATTTATTCGGTTACCTTTAAATACTGTACATATCATTTATTTATTAATTATATTAATTACCCGAATATCTAGGTAACCAGTGAAATGCGTCAGCGTACTAAACAATTATGTTACGGTATGATTTATGGCATGGGAGTGAAATCATTGGCCGAAAATCTATGTATAAGTGAACCTGAAGCTCAAGAGTTTTTAGAGTCTTTTATGAGCGCATATCCTGGCATATATAAATGGTTAAATGATGTATTAGAAGAAGCACATCATGATGGATATGTGACAACGTTGCTTGGAAGACGCAGACAACTTCCGGATTTAAGTAGCACAAAATCATCTGTGAGAGGTGAATATTGATTATCATATATTGATGTCGTTTGCATTTTATGATTTGACAAATTGTATATCTGTTGAATTGTAGCACAAGCAGAACGACAAAGTGTAAATACAAGGGTACAAGGTTCCGCCGCAGACATAGTTAAGAAAGCCATGATAAGTATAGAAGACAAGATAAGATGTTACTTTCCGGATTCGGCTATAATATTTCCAGAGGTGCATACCACTCGCAAACTACGAAGCAATTTACAACAAAGAGGTGGTTATTTAGTTTTACAATTACACGATGAATTATTATACGAAGTAAGTACTATCAATTCTTTATATATTTACTATAAATTTAAATTTGTTTAGTCTTGTAACAACTTATAAGAGTTACAAATACAAAAAAGGTAATTTTTTAATGTTATTTCAGGTCAACTTAGCAGATTTAAAGAAAGTTGCTGTTATAATCAGAGAATCGATGGAAAATGTGTGCCAACTTACTGTGCCATTGCCAGTAAAAATCAGAGTTGGACCTGCATGGGGTGATTTAAACGATTATCAATTTTAGCAGACATATCTAATCATAGCGCGTTAATCATTATTTTTAAATTGCTATTTTTATACACTTTTAAATGATTGATCATTGTTAGACTATATTTATAGATCATGCATTTACCAAATATTTATACACGTTTTTTATATTTGTGGAAATTGTAAGTACTTGATTCTTTATTTTAACTCATATTATTCGTACCATTTTCATCAGTCATAGAGATTTAGAATCAATGAAAATAGTTAAAATGAAATTTAGTATTTTTCGATGAAGCATTAATTATCATATTTATAGATAAATTAAAAAATTTTTCTATATTTAAACAAAATTTTTATGATATTGAAACTTAATTGAATCGCGTTAGTATTTAAAAGTAAAATACTACTTCGTAAAAGAAAACTCATCAAGTACTACTCCAGTGAAAATATTTCATCTTTTTTCACATCTTTTATATTTTTTCAATTGTAAATGTTCTTAATTATTATCTCAATCTCTTTATTATGCTCTATTTATCTCTTTAATATAAGAAAAAAATAATATATAATAGAAATTAATATATATAATAGATAATGTAAATAGTTTTATGATGGATTGCAATATCTCTTGTGTTTGATAAATTTTTACATTTATATTTCTTACTTTGGCGCTCAAAAGAGAAAGAAAGATTATAATTCATGTTTTTTCAATAAAAAAAAAAAAATATTTTAAATATATTTCTCTATGTACACTTATCTCTTCTTTTTATTTTAATTTTCTTTTATTCTTTATGAAAAAAAACAATAGAAAATTAAATCAACACTGTTAAAAGAATATGAGATTTAGTACTAGACTTCGTCCATTAAATATAATAATACGTAATATAAAATATTACTAGTCTTCATCAATATATAGTCTTTAAATTATGTGATGATTATCATTAATGATATAATAATATAATTTATAACGAAATATAGCATTAAATTCACACGTATGGAGATACAACATAAAAAAATTGTTTACAGAAAATAAATATATTATTAACAATAAAAAAATGATATTTATTTTAATAAACATCTTTTGCGCTATATTACATCGCTAGGCGGCGCCAACGATTGATGCAATTTCGTAACCGCCGTTTGAACTATCTGCTGGAAAGTCTCGTCCTTGCTGGTCACATCCAAATTCAACAAGTCTATATGCGCCTTCTTACCATCTACTGTGACATAGAGTTTCTCGCCTTTGAATATCTTGGGCACAGAATCCTCACCGAACATCTCCTGCAGCATCTCTATGAGGCACTCCTTGAAGTGCATCCTGTCCATTTTGGTGGGTGCAGGCAAAACCTTCGGTGACTGATCCATTATTTCGGCCTGCAGGATCGCGGTGAGAACAGAATCTGCATACATGTCATTCACTGGCGTCGCTATCCATTCCATCGTGATGATCTTGCCATCAATCGTGACATCGACGTTCTTGAATATTCTCAGTTTCTTATCGTCTACGACCTCTAGGTGACCGGCTATCTGTGTCAGCAGGTGCTTCAGTACAGGTAAAGATGCGGAAAAGTAAACGCTTTGCCGTTGTATAACTTGACTCATACTCATGTCCGTGTACTTGGACAGATCACATGGTGCTAGCATATGATAATTGAAGTTCCTCTTGACCAACACGCCGGATAGTGTCTGTCCCGGTCTAGGAGTTTCCATCGCCAGCGTACCCATTACCTTGGCAGTCTTCTCGCCCCTGAAGTAGAGTTCCACCGCGACCGTGTTTCGCGGATTATGTATTTCCATGGTGGTGTTGGGATCGTCCTCGTATTCCCGTTGTAACGCTGCTTTCAACCTACCCATTTCGTTCTGCTCACCATGCACCAGCACTACGTGCGGTGGTTTTAAAGTACGTATAAATTCCGACGTTTGCTGATAGTCGGTGTGAGCTGAGAATGAAATGTAATCAACAGACATCTTCAGTGGTAATTTTTGCCCAGACATAGTCGTAATCTCTTCTGGTTCCGACAGGATAGTCTTCGCTAGTGTACCCTCCACACAATAGCCAGCTATAATTACCCCATTTTTGGCATCTGTGCACCACGATTCAAACAACTCTCTGGACAAGCCACTCTGCATCATACCAGGTGAGGCCATCACCACGCATGGACCAATGTCCTCAAAGTGATCTATGCCTTTCAAATTGGAGATATGTTTGAATACGAAAGGGTTGTTGATGGCTATCTGCCGCCTGATCTTGTCATTCATGGCGTTCACATATGTCTGATAAACAGCCATACACTTCTTCGCCAATGAGGAAGCATAATAGATTGGTATCTCATGTAATTCCGAATGCTGACTCCAATACTCGTCCAGAATAAGAAGAAGCTCTTGTGCTCTTCCCAGAGCAAATACAGGTATTAAGCATCTGCCACCTCTGTTGACAATCTCATGCACAAGATTCGTGAATCTACCTTCTCGATCCTCTCTCTTCTCGTGAATATGAGTGCCATAGGTGGACTCTGTGATAAGTACGTCGGGATGAATATTCGGGATCTCGGCAGCCATTAAATGTCTGTCCTCCTGCCGGCTAAAATCTCCCGTATATAGAATCTTTACGCCTGCAATCTCTATCATAAACATAGCAGCACCCAACACATGACCCGCATTGTAGGCCCAAAATTTGATTCCGAACATGTCTTTCTCCTCATGGAAGTTAATTGTCTCTATTTTGTCCATACTGGTTTCCAGATCGGATTCTGTGTACAGCATCTGCTCAGTGGCTATGTTGCTCACCTTGATGTAGTCTGATAGTAACCAGCGATAAATTGCCTTGGTGGCGTGTGTCATAAAGCAGCGACCCTTGAAGCTCGTCTTTAAAAGAAACCAGGGTAGTGCTCCGCAATGATCCAAGTGAAAATGAGAAATCAGCAACAGGTCAATCTCATCGGCCTCGACAAGGTCGACGAACGGAAGGGCGTCCATTCCCGAAAGCCCGGGATGTATGCCGCAGTCCAACATAATTTTCTTCCCTTTAAATTCTAACATGATACATGACCTGCCGACTTCCTGGCCTGCACCAAGAGGCCGGATCGAGAGCAAGTCGCTCTCCTCGGCCGGCACTTGCGTGTCGCTTTTTCTCTTCGTCGACATTTTATCAAAATAGTTGATTCTCCTTAATGAATTATTTCCTTGCTATTTCTTTCTTATATCGTATGCAGAACTTCTTCAAAAAAGCGTACGTTAAGATCGTTAAGCGGCAAGCATTTTGAGGTTATGTAACACACAACAAACTCGTGAAACAGCCTGTTCTTTTTAACTGGACTTCTTGCCACGATTCAGCTTTCTTTCTTTTCTCTCCACGTTGGAGAGAAAAAGAGAAAAGATGAACTGGCAAGACGTGAACTAAAAAGAACAGACCTAATTGTGTTCTTTATAGCTGCACTATATTATACTTTCTGCACTTAAAATGAGATAATTATAGATAATTAAATGTTGAAGAGACAGAAAGAGGGAAGATAAAGTACCAGGTCTGTTCTTCATTCCTGTACTGTCTAAACCGAGCACACTGTATAAAAAATTTAGACGAAACAAAATTTATATAAAGAACAAACATTAAGCTTCTGGCATATAGTATATATTCCCCATATTCCCAGGCTATGTTCCAAAACTTCCTCTACGGCCGGTATTCATAGTCAGATCTTAAGGCCCGTCTACAATACACGAAGTACAAGTAAGAATAAGAAATTGACCAATCACAGTCGATTATTCTTCTCACATTCGA
>NW_017298332.1:461573-476999 GCF_001594075.2 Trachymyrmex cornetzi
AGTCTTAAGAAGTCACGAACCAATCAGAGGGCTGCATTAGCGTCTTAAGACATTACTTAAGACGGTCTTGAAATAAGAACCGACTATGAATACCGGCCTACGAGGAAAATTTTGGGAGGGCTCCGATTGCACACATCGCATATTGCACACATGTATCGCTGATTGGCCAATTTAAAAATAAAATTATCTCATTGGCAAAACAGTAAAAAATTACTAGGCATCAGTTGATATGAGTGGTGTGTAAAATCAGAACTGTAGGCAAATGAGATCCTCCCAAAATTTTACTCGAAATATATAGTACACGTAACGTATACTATAGCGTAAAGTAAAATCTTTCTCGGAGAGAAAGTTTTAAGCCCAATGTCCACGATACTAGAAATCGGGCATCCAGTTGGACACGGCTCAATTGGACACGAACCACTCACAGCGCTTGAGACTACAAAGCTCCTAAGCACCGGTCGCTGTGATTGGTGGTGTCCAATCGAGCCGTGATCAATCGGGATCACCCCCTAGAAATCGGTCCAAGATCTCAAACAGAGAAAAAATTAACAAATCACATTTGAACAATTTGATCACATGACCATTGCGATTGGTCAATTCTTTCTTCATCCGAGGTCTCGGACCGATTTCTAGCATCGTGGACACAAGACTTTAGGCCAGAATCAGACTATGCATTGAAGATTGAAATTAAAGATTAAAGCGGGGAGCACAGACTCTTGCATAACTCATAACACGTAATGCATAAGAATATGTACCAATCGAAGTTCTCCGTTTCTTTCCCTTCCATGTAATAGAGAACTCTGGTTGGTTCAATTTCTTATGCCTCATGTGTCAAGCTGGATTTTCATCTGACGCTAGACGCTTATTTTCAGCGTCAAAACAGGTCACATGATCAAAATTGACGCTTGGTATTCGTCAATTTTGATCACGTGACCTGTTTTGACGCTGAAAATGAGCGTCTAGCGTCAAATGAAAATCCAGCCTTAAGGTGCCTTTACATGGCAGCGCCAAGCGTCAAGCGTCAGAGCGGTCAGAGCATGCGCAGTAAAATGTTTAATAATTTTACTGAAATTGAATTTAATGTACGAGATACACTAATAATTGAATCTTGTAGTTTACACTATATAATGTAAATAAATATAAATTTTCAGCATTATATGTTAGGATAGTAGTGTATATCAGAACATAACCTTTCATAATTTACCATTTTGCGTCAAGAAGCTGTTCAGAAGATTATTGCACAGGAGTCTGGAAATTCAAACTTCTGCGCAATAATTTTCTGCGCAGATGCTCGACGCTCGACGCTTCCATGTAATAGCACCTTTATGCGTTATGCAAGAGTCTGTACTCCCCGCTTATAGATTGAAATTTCATCAATAAGGTCAAAGAAGTTTTGGTTCCTTTTGTTCTGATTGGTCAAACTTCAATCTTTATCAATCTTCAATCTCATTCTTCAATGCGTAGTCTGATTCCGGCCTATCATTCATATGAGACAAAAAGTGGAGAAGGGACTAAAAATGGCAGATGCGAATACCTATATTATAGTGTTTTAGTTTCATGTGACTTTACGAACCCAGGTAGCAAGCTACGTCTTTTTGACGTCAAATGACGTCATTTTGACGTCAGCTTGCTACCAGGGAATTTCAACACAATGGTCGCGTTCAGCAGACTCAACTGTGTGGAGCAAATCTGTGAGCACTTGCTCCTATTGGTGTATTCTTCTAGATCATCCAATAGCAGCGAGCGCTCACAGAACAGTGCGCTCCACGACAGTTGAGTCTGCTGAACGCGACTATTGTGTTGAAATTCGTAAAGTCACATGAAACTAGAGCACAATAATATAGGTATTCGCATCCGCCATTTTTAATCCCTTCCTCACTTTTTGTTCTCTCTTCAATCTTCTTAGGTTACGTTCCAAAACTTCCTCTCCGAGGAAAATTTTACTTTGTATGCTATAGTATACGTCTCGTGTACTATATATTTCGAGTAAAATTTTCCTCGGAGAGGAAGTTTTGGAACATAGTCCTAATTTAGCGGCGGAATGGAGAGAGAGAGCAAGGGATTGAGGAATGTCGCATTTCCACTATGATGAAAACTATCCAATCAAGTGAGAGCTCACTTTTATCATTTACACTAGGTTTCGAGATACACAATCGACCTCCAGCATTTTAGAAACTTTTTCTCTGGGTGTAACAAAAAGTCAAACGACAGAAAGCGTTGAGATGTGCAATGCAGACACTCTCATATTCTTCTGAAAATAAAAATATTTTTAGTACTAAGAAAATGCTATCGTTTCCTCATCACCTTGAGGTAGATATAGCTTGGCGCGGTTTTTTTTAAAATGGTTTCCTCAATAAGCCTAATCCACTCTATTTTATAAAGAAAAGGATAAAAATTTTTCGCTGAGAATTTCTAATTATACTGCACCTTTTATTCCGTTCGATGTGGTTTTTTTAAACACGAGTAATTGAACTTTATTGTGTCCCTCTAATGGCGATATTGTGCACTACTTGAAAATTGGACATATTGAATATTTCTGCACGAAACTAGTCACGCGTAAAAGCACCGTCCAAAATTATAGCACGCAGTTTTGTTTTAATGCTAACAATGTAATCGTATACGGGAGAAATCTACGTGGGAGAATGGAACGGGCACAAAAATTCGGCACAAAACCCGATACGCGTAACAGCACCGTGCGTTTTTAAAGTTATAATAGCACGCAGTTTTGTTTTAATACTAGCACTGTAATATAATTTGAAGTTGTAACAAAAACTGACGACATTGAATTGCACAATATCTGTACAATATTTAAACTATAAAAATCACAACTTGTTCAGCTGTGACATTTGCACGGCTGGTTATCTGGGTTTATCCATATAAAATTATGTATATAAATAAATAATAAATATATACAAAATAAATCATTTAAAAATGCTTTATACAGCATGCAATATTTTTAAAACGCTTTTAAAAATACCGTATAATAATAAAAAAAAGAATTTAATTCAATCCCATTTAGAATCAATAGAAAAATAGTTTTCCTATTAGAAAGTTGTTGAGTATAATTCCTTTATTATTATATCACGAATAAATTAGCCAGAGAATAGGGAATTTACAGAAATCTTCGTACGATTTTAAAATATTTCTGGAGTTTCAATTTAAGTGATAGATGATTTAAAAAACACAGAACAGCTAATTTTAATACTAATTAAAACGAATATTGTCAATATTTTTTTCAAAATTTTATATTTCTTCTAAACGGGTTTATTGCATTCATATAGTTAATAATATTATTGCATTCAGATAGTTTTTGATACACTTAAAAAAAAATTGTTTATTATATGTAAGAAATTAATTAAAGATATTTGATCTACATAATTAAATTTCTCATTGATCTTAGTCAAAAAAATGATTAAAAAGTATTAAATTTCTTTTCACAATTAATATCTTTTATTAATGCTTTAATCGTCTTTTTTTTACTTTAAATCACACATATAATGCAGGAATAAATATAATAAATTATTTTTGCTTAATTTTAGTAAATTGTATATATAACATAAATTATAATTAGAAGCATTATCTTACAAATATTCCATTCTGAGAAAAATTTATTTAAAATTATTTTCAATTAACACACTTTTGGTGTTGTTACAAATAAATCTTTAAATGTATTTTCTTAAAATAGGTTTTTCATTTATATGATGGTCTTATTACTTCAGTTTGCAATTTATATTTAATGTTGCAAGCGCAGGGTATTGGTGTAAACCAAAAAAAAGAGAAAAAATGAACTTATTTAAAAACGTACCTCAATACATAAATTTTATTAAGGTATACATATGTTGATTTATTGTTTTTTTTTCCTTTTTAATGATAATGTTATCCTATTTTTTAATCTGCTTATAGCATAGATCAAGTTTCGTATGATACTCAATTGCCAAATCAATTCATTGGCCCTATTATAAAATAGAACTGATGTACATATTTACATTATTTACAACAATGTTTGTTATGAATAGATATAATATGAATAGTTTAACTAAACAATTGCACATTTGGACGTCGATGTTGGTTGCAGGTGGGCTCCCAAATTATCCAAATACCCATCGCATATCAAATCATTTTTAAAACGAGTAAACTTAATGAAGACGACAGAGGAAACTAAACATGCAATCGCTGCTTATGTATGTATTAAAGATTCACGCACGATATATTAAATTTAACTAATTTGACAGATGAACGATGGAGTCGATTATTGAGGGCTACCGATGCATTTCTATTTCCATATCCATATATAGACCATAACGAAAAATATTTTAACCCTTTGTGCTTGAATATTGCCTGCAATAGGAATACTATATGTAAAGGTTGCAGTATTACAAAAAACACATCAGAATACACTGAGTGTTGTAAAACGCGCGAATAACAGGACATATATTTTAGAGATAGATTTTTTTTCTGAATTAACATCGACTTTCCTTCAGTAAAAATCTAAAAGTTTATTCTTCTAGATACAACATTAGATATGTTGATTTACTATTCTTTAAATTTTAGAAAAAGAATATTGTTAAACTAATTCAAATTTAATAAATCATCATGTGAGAAAAACTATAGTTTTTCTGAATTCTTTTATTTTTTATTGTATCAATTGTTAAAATCAGTTGAATATTCCTTCTAAAGAAATTCGATATGTCAATGTCAAAAGAATCTATCTCTGAAATATTCACGCCTAGTCACGACACCAGTACGATATATTATTGCAAAGAATTAAATTTACTCCTCACAGATATTCTGACTTTCTGGTTTATCCTTATCAAGTTATAGATTAGAGTTGTAAAACGTCACATTTACAAGTTACAAATCTTCCCATACAAAGTTATACACGCAATAACGAATTCGTTCTATCTCTTAATCGTGATGAACAATTCCATTTCTGAGTAGAACCTTGTGACGAAAACTGAATCATATTTTTTTATCAACCACATTTCACTTTCACTTCCACGCTGCTCGAGTACATTTTAACACTATATCTATTTTAATGATTCACGTATTCACAATATATATATATTTTTTATATATACATACACACACGTACACAGCATCCTTTTTTATTTTATCACGTTCATATCTGCGATTGTTTTCAACTTGAGATTGTTTTTATTAATGCACAATGTATATTTTCTAGAGTTAATTGAATATCTTCTGTCAAAATTTAATATATTGAAGTGATATTTTCCTCTGGTTATTCTTCTTACATTAATTGCCAACGAGTTATAATCTTAGCTGAGCAGTGTTTTAGAAGTAACATAAGGTAAAATTACTTGCACACTCACACTACACGAAATATCCCTGATACTGTCGGATAACAAATACTTCGAGTACAAAGGGTTAATATTCTTTAAATAGACTCCATCATATATAATACATAATACATGTATATGTAATACATTCTAACATTTTTTGCACAATTTGCCGCATTAATGTCGCTAAATTTAAATTTCGTTATCGAAATATTCATAAATTTTCACATAACGTTTTCTTAATACTTTACTACATTCCTGATTGGTCACTTCTTTTAAAATTAATAATAATTGAAACTCGTTTTAGCAGACGATTTGATTTGCAAAAATCAATCAAACAATCGATAAATGTAGTTAACGCATTTCAATTAGTTTTATCTTCTTCAATATTGCTCCCTTAGATCAAAATAACAAACAGCCATCCAATTTTAAAAGTGTTTTTCTACTTCTTCACAAGTATATATATCTACGTAACTTGACACTGTCATATATCTACATTATAAGACACTGGTCAGATTTTGCAAACGACATGTGGTTTGGCATATGCGGTGTGCATTTAAAAAGTAGAGTGAATATCAGAGGAGAGTAAATCCAAAATAATCGATTTTAATATTTTTATGTCGTCATAATTAATAAAATAAATTTTATAAAACTGATATATTTCAGAAATAGTAATAACATAAAGTTTTACATTGCCATAAAAAAATTAATATAATTTCAAAATTAATTACTTTTTTATTTAAAAATGCATAATGTTTAAACTTGTGGATTTTTAAATAAAACAAATCTGACAAAAAATTTGTTATTTTACATATAATGGGATTCCAACTTATATTTAAATAACAAAATTAATTATATATAATTTGATTCCATATCAATATATTATACTTTTTCACTAATTTTGAAAGTACAAATCTATGATTATTCTTTTGGACTTACTTACTTCTGTTTTCATAGGTAATATTATTGCGAATTATTTGTCGCAATGAATGACTGATATTAAGCTAAAATGGAGGAACATGACTATTTTGATTCATATTAGAGAGCAATATACAAAGAACCAACACCGATCAGTCTTGAAATTATAGTAAACAATAAAATACCGATCTTATACACATTGCAAAATATATAAATATAGAAGAATAACAACTAAGATTTTCTAACTATTATGTGATAGTCGATAATTATAATATTAATTTATAGGCCCTTGCATAGAAAATTGATCGCAATTCAATACGAGTCGTATCATGCTTATATTGGGCTCATATTGGGCAAACGATGCACAGAAACCTGTAATATGTATGCTTCTCGTGTAAAATAGATATTGTAAAAATGAAAATTCTTTACAACCATTGACACGTAAAAGTGCTGTGTACCTTTGTAAATATTAATTGGATTAATTATCTGTATATAATAATTAATTACTATTAGTTGGCAAATTGTGTTCTTTCATTGCGTAGTAAATTTTCCTCCGCAAGAACTATTCGAGAATCTTTGTGACATATATTATGATAGTTAATCTTCATTAAAAATTTTTATTAGCTTAGGTAATTGTAGTCTGAAGTCACTGGACCTACCTAATACGCAAATGTTTAAAACATAGCACATAACGTAATAAAAATCCCAACCCCGTATAATCAAGTTGTTTGATAATACGAATATATCATAGATAACAACTTTCACCCTTAGATATCTTTGCGGAGTAAAAAAAAAGAAAGAACAAAACAAAAACAAATAAATACGTAATACTCAGTTTAGAATGAAGTTTAAAATTAAAAAAATTTTAATAAGGTAAACGTCCCGTTAGTAAGATAAAGTAACCGAATATGTACAATACCTATATCCGGACTTACACAAAATTTATTATTATTAATTTCAAATGCTTTTTTATTACTGTATTATAATTTATTTGCATTTAAAAATTACAATTAAATTATAATATTACGTTTTAAAAAACGTGTTTAAAATTAATATTAATTTAAATAAATAAAATTTTGTGTAAATTATATATATTAGTTTCAAATGCTTTTTTACCTTAAAGATTAATTTGAATTGTCATTAAAGATCCATTTATATTAATATTTCCCATCGGCATACTAATTTTCTAATTGTGATCGGACATTGGGACAATTACGTCTGAATGTCCGGCCACTGGTACATTGATGCATTCTATTACTTATTTAAATATTTTAATTAATAATTGTTACAAGTGGGTTCAAATAATTTTTCCTTGTTTAAAAGAATCTTGAGTTTTCAAATGAATACAAGTATTTATATTAAAAATTTTTCTAATATTATAAATTATATTATTTATGACAACCTACGTTTAAACATCCGGTCTACTGGGACATTTACCTTATATAAATTGTGATATGAAATGTTTGTTTAGTTTTTATTTCTTTTCAATGTAATAAATAAATATAAATAATTACAATGTGTTGCAATATAATTACCCCGACAATGTATTGGAATACATTGTTGGGATAATATAATTAATGTATATGTACACATCATACTTTTTGAAAAATATCGAAATTGTTATAAAACAAAGAAGTCTTCAAAATGCTTGCACACACTTGCAATAATCTTAAACAGGGTTGGCAAAGACTAATGTTTTTTTTTTTTAAGAATAAAACATTGTTTCTTCTTAAATATGTTTTTAATACTTCAAATATGCTTTAAACAGTATTATAAAAAAAACATGTTTTTTACCAACCTTGATTTTAAACGCTTGGATATCTATGGATTTCTTTTTTTTCTTCCTTTTTAAGTGCTTTACGTTAAATTAAACTAAATCACATTTTAACATAGTTTAAACATCATATGCATACAAAAGACGGTATGATAATGAATTTCTTAGAAATAAAAAAAATACTTCATATTCATTAACAAAAAATCTAATAATGATGCAACAGCTACTTGATAGCAATTTCAAAAAAAGGAAAAAAGAAAACTTTAGATAAGATAAAGATTTACTTGTATAGAATTAAACGACACGGACGACAAAGTTAATGTCTCCGAATTATTCTACGTATGGCAATGCTTAAAGTGTTACCATAAGACACTTTCGGATATAAAAAATTCATGTACCTTTATAGTATAATATTAAAAATGTACGGCGTGTGTATAACATAGTGTATACTCGTATATACGAAATCGAATAAAAACTCTTTAACAGTAGACCCAGTGCTTTAGACTCAGCACTCGAATACCGTTACGACGACTTAATTGTTTTCATTGTCATCTGCGCGTATACGCGTACAGCCGTACATATTCGTTAAATATTTTCCTCTGTGAACACGCATACGTGTCTCTCCGATCGAGTACAATGGAAACGTCGATTGTCGTTATCTGTACGTCGATCGGCGCTAAATAATCTTAACTAAATTTCGTAGTACCGACGGTAATTGTAGCTATATAATTTAGAAGAGGACAGCGAATTGCTAACCAGTTAGCGTAACTGTCCCACGTAGAATTCAAGTTGAACCAAGCCAGTTCGAAAACCGGTTCAAAACTAGGATTAACACCGTTGTTACAACTTCGACGAGTTCAGCTTCTAACATACCACAGGCACGTGGAAAAGCGTCCACGGAGCGTGAAGCATGGGTATATATAAGAGCAGGTATTTTTACTCACGTAAAAAAAAAATAAAATAACTGTGATTTTCCTGAGGATGTTATCCATTTAAACACAAGGTAGCATATGGTCAAACTACTATAATACTAAATAGCAGTATTAGTATTAGTAAATATACCTCACACAGAAAGCTTTATTTCGTAGGTGAGGTACTAAGATCAATATGCCATTTTATGTGTCTTAACTTCCTCAGTTTGATCGCAATTTTCTAGTAGAAATGTGAGTAAAAGCACCTTGTATTCTTACATTGTGGTCCTAGGGAAAACTCGTCAATACCCATATATTCCATCAATACCCGATCAAAATGTAAAAGTATAGTTCCAGTTTCCTGAGAACTGTACGCTGTAATCTCGCTATAAGTACAGCGCGAGCGATCGCGCTGAGTCGTTCAACTCGTCCCGACTGCAACAATGAGAGCGCCAAATGAACGTGGCAGAACGATAGATGATCTGGGGATTCTTATTCAATTCTCGGTATTTACAGGCTCGCGCGCATGATGAATTCGCACGTGCTTGTTGTGATTGGATTTGGTGCCGCTGGACTTGCCGCAGATGTGACACGTGTACGGTCGCGCGCCCGAGTGCACCCGCAAATGCTCTTTGAGATAGTACGAGCGGTGGAAGGTCTTGTTGCACACGTCGCACGTGTACGCTTTGTTCTCCTCGTGCTCCTTCACGTGTCGTAGACAGTTGTACTTGCGGATGAACTGCGCGCCGCAGTAGTTGCACGTGTACGGCCGCACGTTCCGATGGGAATTCATGTGCGCCGTGTAGTCGCTATGACGGTAGAACGCCGCGCTGCATTGGTTACATTTGAACGGCTTGGTGCTGCGCGCCGCGTGCGTCCACTTGTGTAGCTGTAGATTCCACTTGGTGCTGAACGCCTTGGAGCAGACCTGACATTCGTACGGCCGCTCGCCGTTGTGCACACGCATATGTACCGCCAGCGACGATCGCAGGTAGATACACTTACAGATCGGGCACTCGACGTTCTCGCTTTCGCGCTGAGCGTCGGGAACGAATCGACGATTGTGGGCGCGACGCATATGACGCGTCAGGCTGGCCATGTGGATAAATCGCTCATTGCAATACGTACACGCCTTGGGCTTCTCATCATGCGTCTCCTTGTGCCAGGCAAGCTTCTTCTTCGTGTGGAACACTTCGCCGCAGTGGCATATATAATCTTTGAGCTTCTTCTTGATGTTGAGGTGGTGCCTGTTTTTGTGCTGGGTCAAATTCGAATATCTGCGGAAAGTTTCATTGCATAGACTACACCTGACGGGCGCGTTGCCGGTGTGGCCATTGGTGTGCTCCTCTAGCTTTTGCTTGGTGAGGAACGCCTTGTCGCACACGGTACACGGGAACGGTTTGATGCCCAGGTGACGTTTCATGTGAAGCTTGAAATTCTGCTTGCGATAAAAATACTTGCCGCACTGTCCGCACTCTAACGGATGTATCTTCAAGTGAGCGTTGAACAGGAACACTGATGGAAATTCCTCGTTACATATCTGGCACTTGGCGGTCTCGCGTATGCGTTTGTTCACGTCGGCGATATGCATGCGTCGGTGATGCGCCTGCAAAGACTTCTCGCTATTGAATCGCTGATTGCATATCGTGCAGACCACCTCAATGTTCGACGGTATCACTAGATTCTCGCCGATCTTCTGGTCGGCCTCGGCCTTCGTCAAACCGTCTGCTCCAGGCTGTGACGGTGGCTGCAGCTGGTGTAACATCGGTTGCTGATGATGATACATGTGCTGTTGCATATGTATACTCGGCATGAATATATCGTCGAACATATTCATGCGACTATCCAGCAACTTGATGTCCTTCACTTCTGGCTGATCCAACTGATCTCTGCTACTACTGGGCATTGCATCCTTATGCACCGTTGTGCTATGAACTCTACGTTCCTTCGGACAATCAAATACTTCGCTACAGTGGGAACACTTGAATGTTCGTTTGGTCGGTGTCTTCCGATCCCGATCCAGAAACAAACTCGAAGTAAAGTGTGTGGCCAACGATCTACTGTCCAACAATGGCCCGCTGATTTCGTTATCAGAGCCTTCCGATTCTTCCCAGCTTTCTCGAGCCAACAGATCGTAAGAGGTGGACATACGCGAAGATTCTTGACCCATGTACAACTATACAGTAAAAATGCGTTTTAGACATACGAATTTTACATAATTAATTACGTAAATAATCAATATATACATATTAATTAGAGTCCGTGAGAAGATTACATTATTACTATTCTTTTGTTATCATTCATAATTAAAAAATAATGGAAATATATATATATATAATCTTCTCACGGACTCTAATTCAACCAAAAATCCAAAAAAACAGGGCGAATGAGAGTCAGTGTGGTAATTAATACGCAATCTTATATCTTCAATCCAGAAAATAGAATCTTTATTCCACAAAATATAAAAGTACGTTTCAGTTCATTTTGAAACATCCTCAGCAATACAAATTCAACCCCTTCATGTCCCAAGACATAGAAGGAATTCATCTCGACATTGGATCAACCAATTACAAATACTATTCACTAAAGAGTATCAAATTAAAAAACGCATGTTAATTGCAGCTGGAACGAAACATGACTGAAACGTATTTTTATATTTTGTGGAATAAAGATTCTATTTTCTGGATTCAAGATTTAAGATTACGTATTAATTACCACACACAACGCTGACTCTCATTCGCCCTGTTTTTTGGATTTTTTCGGTTGATAACAAAAGATTTTACATTTGTCTGTATTACTAGATTTATCACTATTTAACTTGCACAACTTTCAACTTAGCTACATTTATCTTTATGTAATTTATATATATATATTTATATATATATATATTATCATGTAACAGTACTGTAACATAATTTTATTAATTTTCAGTTATACAATTCTATATTATATTACATAATAGAAACAAATAACAAAATATTTAAATGCGACAATTTTATGATAATATCGATAAAACGATAACAATTAGAATATCAATAACTTCATAACAATTTCACAATAATTTTAAAAGAATAATGCAATAAAATACATAATAGTATTGTTCCTTTTAATAATTGGTATTGTATTGTATGTAGACATAACTCAGCATATTTTAATAACTGTAGAAGAATTAATTTAATAATAATAAATATTTTAATCATAATATTCATCACACAAAATAAATATAAATAAAAAAATTCCTTTTATGTGTTGTGTATTTTTTATTACATGTACATTAAAAAAATCTGCAGTTATGAGTCAAAATATTACATAGCCACATCTTTACAAATATAAATTGCAAATGCCGAATAAATAATAATATGCAAATATAAAAAAACTGTACATACAAAGAATCTGTACTGTACATAAAAACATCAAGAATAATATAAGTTACAAACCTGCCATGCAGACTGCTCTGTGCATCCATTACTCTCTTGTTCTGATAATTCGCCCCTAGGCGGCATAGTCTCATCGGCACGCATATTAATACTCTTCACCTCCTCGTCGATACCTATTGCACCCTCGCTACTTGCCATAGATTGCTGGCTGGTCGCACTCACCGCTTTCTGGGACGAGTCACTTATAAATGTACTAGGAACTAATATTTGGAGTCCGTCGAATTCAAAGACATTCATTGGCCCGGCGTGAGCATCTTCATTTATATTGAGCAGTTCCATCGATTGCTTCGGCATCAATGATTTGGCGGAGTGAAAGCTTCTGGATTCGGTACTGGTTGTGGGATTTATTGATTCGGAGAGATTCAAGAGGTTTTGAGTCTTGGTGCTGGTCGTAATGGAATATGACTCGTGCATCAAGACGGATGACTGTGAATGTATCACGGGAAATGAACTAATGTGTTCGGTTATCACTGATTGATGGTACGCGTAACTGCTGCTCGATTCTTGAATCTTTGCGACACTTTCGCACACCGCCACCTGCGTCTCCTGACGCTGATTATCAGTCTTAATTTTCTCCTCGTCTACCTGTGAACAGTCGATCGGATCTTTCTCCGCGGCGTTACCTACACCATTACTATCCTCGTCGTGAGTTGCGCTATCGCTGTCCACGTGATGAAACGAATGCATGGACGTGGGTGAGCATGGCTTGCTGAGATCCTTTCTAACTCTTAACACGGAAATGCCACTGATCGTGGACAACGGGGTGTGCGATCTCACGCCACAATCCGCGAAAGGCGTGTGAGGACTGGGAATCTCTTCGATCTCCATGTCCGCCTCGTCAAAATTGTCCTCCTCGTCAATCTTCTCGTCCTCGTCAACATCCTCGTCGTCCTCGTCGTCGTCATCGTCGTCGTCGTCGTCGTGCATGGCCGCGGTGTCGTCGAAATCAGCACGGAGACGATACACACTGAGATTTTCGCACGATCCATGCTCCGATCGCGAGCTATAACGACGGACGACCTTGCGACTCTTCCTTCTCGCGATTGGAGACGCAGGAGCTGAAAAACTATATTTATAATTATTAGAATGAAAAGTTCTTTGCAGTCTGTCCAGCGCTTCATTCATTTTCGAGCAGTCTATTGTATGTGACGAACAAGTTTTTTCTAACAATCTCAGTTCGTTAGTCAAGGAATTGCTCGAGTCCCACTTGTTCCCTTCGTGCACGTCGGACAATATGTGATGATCCTTCTCGTGGGAATCCGAAATGACTACTGTATCGTAAATCACGCTCTCCTCTCTATCTACAGTGGTTTTTTCTTTTACGTCCGCCAATTTTTCCTGATCGTTTTGTATATCACTTTCTTTCTGAAGAGAAGCATTATTGAGCTCCGTTTCCATTATGGTTATCAAATTCTCTAATTTTTCTGTTGAATTAAACTCGGATTGAACAGAGTCTTTCAATGTATCTATTGCTACTAGATCCCGCGGTGATTCAACATTATCGTTCACGTTGCTGCTGCGACTTGCGGGTCTATCGTCACATATCATTTCCGAGTCATGTTCGCAAACCACGGACTCAATGTCAATTGTGGGTGTCATTCTATCGGATACATTCACGTATCCCTCTTCGATGACCTGCTGTGTAAACTGTTGTGTTTCTGGTTGCTCGTATGTTGCAGATTTACACTGTAAGTCTGTAGTCGAAATATTATTTGATGGCTCATCGTCCACCATGTCTGGCAATACACTTTCCACTTTCTCATCGGTGTTATCAATAGCGCAAGAGATTGTAATAGATCTAGAAATAGCATTGTATTCGTGCACGGTGCTCTCGTCGGCTGATGTAGAACTCTGTGCTTGCTGTCCCCGGTGATCGATTGACAGCGCGCTGTTGTCGCTCTCTTCCCTCGCTCTAATGGATGTATCCTCGTTGTGAAGCACGGGCGATGCCGAGAGGCTTACATCCGGAATAACTTGTCCTGATTCGGGCTCCGTCTCCGGCAAAATCTCAGGTAGAATCTGTTTCGGCTCGGGACTATTTACAGGAACCGTCAGTGTTCTGACGTTGCTCTCACCAGCTATAGTAACCACTGGCCGAATCCTCGTCGTTGCGCCAGGAACAGCTGCAACTGGTGAGATCATTTGGACGGTGGGTATTTGCTGTTGGTACATACCGTATGGATTATACAGCATCTGCATCATCTGATTGGCTTGCGGCGCCATCGCGTACTGCGGTATCATCATGGTCCCATTGTTCACGAATTGCTGATAGCTGAATGAGGTGAACTGCGGTGGCATCATGGTACTTATGGGCGGACATTCAAAAATGGGTCCTACGGGATACGGAGAGTGAGTAGAAATATGCGCGTTCTGCGAGACTTGGGAGGACGTATGGGGCGCTTGGATGGAGGTAGGAGTCTGAAGCGCAGCTTGTGCCTGCAGTGATAATGGTAATGATGTTGCTGTTGATGCCGATAAAGCAGCATGCTGCTGCTGGTGCTGCTGTTGCTGTTGTGTCTGTAACGAGGGGGTACTGGCTTTGATGAGAGCATCTATAACCTGTTCCTTGGGATGAGTATCCAAATGCTTCTGCAGACTGATGCCCTCGCGCAAATACAGGGTACACACGGGACAGGCCACGGCCCCGACGGACGTTCCCGCACCAGCGTTGAGCTCCATCGTTACCTATGGGCCGGCGATCAACTTTACACGTACAATCGAACTACGGCGACCCTAGTAGAAGAAGAGCGTTCCACGCGACGTATGACGAACCAACACAACAAACGGACCTTATCGTATGTAGGCATCCACTTCTCGCTTCTCGCTTCTCGTTCAAGACCGATCGCAATGATCGCAATCGTGTTGTCCGTGTGTGTACGCGTGTGTCTCTCTCTTCCTTTCTCTCTCTCCCTCCTTCTCTCCTTCTCTGCCCGTACTGGCCACGCTTCTCTCTACGTGTTGAAACGGAATAATCGTCGCCGGGGCGGTCGTCTCGCGTCACATCTCGTCGCCTATCGGGCACGCGGTCGCACACGCACACGGCACAGCTGCACATCGTTGTGCCCCAAAAATATCGACATCCATGGCTG
>NW_017298332.1:477193-479813 GCF_001594075.2 Trachymyrmex cornetzi
ACCAACACCGTTACCCCCCTTCGCAAACCGATTATCGCGATGGCATGTCTCCTTTCTTTATCCCCCTTCGACCGCACAGTCCCAGCCCCAAAAACACAACAGAAAACAGCGACGGGCGATGATAATTCCGTCTGGGAACGGGAGCGACGAGAGTCACCAGAGGGGCTACGGGCTGACATGTGGCGCTCCCTGCCGTCTTACCACCCACGACGCTCTCATCAGCTCTCCTCATGCCTCATGCATTCGGCCCGATTACGTTTACGTGTGTGACACAGTGTGAGTAGGGTGAGTAGGGTGAGTAGTGTGACACCTGTTCCCATTAGTACCGACTAGAGTACGTGAAATTAACGTGTCGCGACCGTCGCCAGTACTCGGAAATTGCCATTTTTAGACAAAATATGTAACGCGTAGCGGTAATTTCAAAACATTAAGGTAACGATGGCCAGTATCGCCGACGACAATACTATTAAAGACGGCCGGTCTTACGAAAGATTGCGTGGTTCTTAAAATTTAATATAATATAATACTAATTTTATGATTTATTAATTTCATAGACATGTATATATCTTTTAAATTTAATAAAACTTGATTTTTACTTAAAAGTGTGATTTTAATGTTATTATCCGAGTTTAATTATCAATAGAGATGATAACTGTAAAGAAAAAATTATAATTTTTCAGCAATATATAAGATATTACAGCATTAAAAATATTTATTTGTGTAGTATTTATATAATAAAAAATCATGAATTTAATAATGTATTATCCAAATATTTATGTTAATAATTGAAAATTTTTATTAATTGTCGATATTGTCTTCATTCTTCAGTTATCATCGAACTTCCCGAGCTCCATTAATAGTCACAAAAAATTTGCATTATGCCTATTGGGCGCGATGAACGATGAGCGACGAGTGATATCCAATGAGAGCTCTGCTTTGCATCGTCACGTGAGAAAAAGCCGAGCTGTCATTGGGCGCATTCAGCGGACACAACAGTTGAGCTCGTTGTTATTGATGTATTCTTCTAGATCTAAAATTCTGATTGGATGAGCTAAAAGACTCAACTGAGTCCGATTGGATAATTTTTTTAGTCCGGATCTACAATAGGTGTTTTAAGCCTTAAGGTCCAGTTTCACCAACGCCGATCAAGCTTAATCGTGATTAACTGTCAACCGCAATTGGTCGATTCTACTAAACAGCAAACGCGATTGGTTAGTCAACGGCTGAATAAGCTAACTGGCTTTGGTGAAACTGGCCCTTATCCTTGTTGTTCACCGAATGTTAAACAAGAATAAAAGATACAATGGCTGCGTTCAGAGGACTCACAGAGTGAGTGATCACTCGCTGCTATTGATGTATTCTTCCAGATTTAAAATGCTGATCGAATGATCTAAAAGAATACACCAATAACAGCGAGCGCTCATTTAATTGTTGAATTCGCTAAACGCAGCCATTAGTCCGGATTTACGATAGATTTTTAAGCCTTAAACCATAAGAAATGGACAAATCGATTATTCTCCTCGCAGTCAACTGTAATTGGTCAATTTCTTACGGCTTAAAACTTAAATCACCTATTGTAGATCTGGATTTATGCACATCAGTCCGGATCTACAATAGAGGCCAGTTTCACCAACGCCAGTTAGCTTAATCGGCCGTTGACTGATCAATCACGTTTGCTGTTTAGTAGAATCGATCAATTGCGGTTGACAGTTAATCATGATTAAGCTTGATCGGCGTAGATGTAACTGGCCCTAGGTGTTTTAAGCTTCAAGCCGTAAAGGCCCGTCTACAATACACGGAGTAAGAAGTAAGAGTAAGAAATTGACCAATCACAGTCGATTATTCTTCTCACATTCGACTGTGATTGGTCAATTTCTTACTCTTACTTCTTACTCCGTGTATTGTAAACGAAGAAATTAGGTGCATTCAGTACTACAATCGCTCTTGTATCTGTTTGGTCTATATTTTTAGTTCTAACGGAATATGTCAATCAGATGCAAGAGCTCACTAAGCGCTCAGTGAGCGGTTGTAGTACTGAATGCACTCATTAATTAACTACAATCGAATGTGAGAATAATAATTGATTGTGATTCGCCCATTCCTTATGGCTTAAGGCCTATTGCTGGATTCACACTGCATCCGATTTGTGTCGTACGATTCTCTGCAACCAATCAGAAAACAGGATTCCGATGATACGAAACAAAATCCATCGGAATCTTGTTTTTTGATTGGTTGCAAAGCGTCGTACGACTTAAATCGGATGCAGTGTGAATCCAGCATATGTCACATTTACTACGTTTACACAGCACGCTTTACGCCGAAGTTGTAACATCGATGTTATGAAACTGGCCAGTCTGTCATTCCATTCTTCAGAAGTATAGCTATGATTGGTCAGTTTCATAACATCGATGTTACAACTTCGGCTTAAAGCGTGCCGTGTAAATGTAGTAACTGAGAGGTTCATGCAGCAGCAGAACAAAATTCAACCAATCACAAAGTATTTTTATATTTTCTGCACGATATCTATTTCTATTAAGGCCCGTCTACAATACACGGAGTAAGAAGTAAGAGTAAGAAATTGACCAATCACAGTCGATTATTCTCCTCACATTCGACTGTG